>NW_021318567.1:0-5101 GCF_001605985.2 Dendrobium catenatum | reverse complement strand
TCTTCCTTTTTCTCTCTCCTTTGATTTTTCTCTCTTCAAAAAGATCTAAAATAGATATATACAAAATAGGATCGTACGAGACGATTCCTATTCGTCCCGGGACGATTTCTCCTCTGGACAAAATTCGTTTAGACGAATTTGTTATCGTACTTGGACGACTTGCTCTCTGAACAAATTTCATCCCGACGAACCTAAATTCGTCCTGGGACGAACCTCTCTTCCCCCAAGTTTTGAACTGATAGTCTCGGACGATCTCAACTTCGTCCGGACAAACCTGGAAGGAAAACCGGGTTTCACAATCTCCCCACCTTCAGAACAATGTCGTCCTTGACATTCCCAAAGAAAAAATGAGTCAGAACAGACTCGGATATAACTGTCTCATATTCGACTCCTTCTCCCAAGTAGACTCTCTTGTTGTTCTATGTTTCCACTGAATCTTAACAATCAGAACCTGTTTACTTCTTAACCTTCGCACATCATAAGCCAAAAATTTTTTAGGCTCTTCCTTGTACTGCAGATTTTCCTGAATCTCCACATCATTAGCATAAAGTTTTTTTTCATAATTAGATATCCACTTTCTCAAAGAGGATATGTGAAACACATTATGTATATCAGACATCTGATCAGGCAATAACAACCTGTAAGCAGAATTACCAATCCTTTCGATGATCTCAAAAGGTCCGACATACCTTGGACTGAGTTTGCTCTCTCTTCCAAATCTACTGACGCCTTTCATCGGACTGACTTTGACATGAACAAAGTCACCAACTTGAAATTCTACAAATCTGTGCTTCTGATTGTAATACTTCTATTACCTATCTTGTGTAGCTTTCAATCTTTCTTTATTCAAATTGATTTTCAAAATAGTTTCATCCACAAAAGTTGAACTAATTTCTTGTCTATCTCCCACCTCAGTCAGAGTCAAAGGTGTTATACACTTTCGACCATACACAGCTTCGTAAGGTGCCATACCAATACTAGACTGATAACTGTTATTGTATGCAAATTCTATCAATGGGATATGATCTTCCCATCTGCCTCCAAAATCTAAAACACATAACCTCAGAAGATCATCCAGTACCTGAATAGTCCTCTCAGACTGTCCATCAATCTGCGGATGAAAAGCAGTACTGAATTGTAATTTCGTACCCAATCCTTGCTGAACACCTCTCCAAAGTCTGGAGGTAAACTGTCCATCTCGATCAGATACAATCACTTTTGGTACACCGTGCAATCTGACAATTTCTTTAATATATATCTGAGCTAACTTATCCACCGGATCCGTTTGTCTGATCGGAAGAAAATGTGCAGACTTCGTCAGTCGATCAACAATTACTCAAATCGCATCATGTCTTTGCCATAGAAAAATCCATCGTTACCTCCTCCCACTTCCACTCAGGGATAGACAACGACTACAAAAGACCTCCTGGTCGCTAATGCTTTGAATTTACTAACTGACAGGCTTTGCATTTCGAAACAAACTTCGCTATATCCTTTTTCATTCCAGGCCACCAAAATAAGCTTTTCATATCTCCATACATCTTACCACTTCCTGGATGAATGATATAGCCTAAATAATGAGATTTGCGCAGAATCTCTTTCCTTAGATCTCCAAACATAGGAATCCATAGTCTATTCTTACAAAAAATAATACAAGAATCCAAAATTCATAGTTAAGGTTTCTTACCAGACTTGATCTGATCAATTAACTTCAAATATTCAGAGTCTAACTTTTGAGCTTCATGAATCTTCTTTTCAAAAGAAGATTGAATATTCACCTGAGTCAAAATACCATAATCTGAACCAGTAGAGGAAATCACCTCCAGTTGTAATCTTTTCATATCTTGTATCAGATACTCATCAGAAGTGAGCTTAACACATGATAATCTAGAAGACTTCCTGCTCAGAGCGTCTGTTATCATATTAGCCTTACCAGGCTGATATTGAATTGTTAGATCATAGTCCTTGATCAACTCAAGCCATCTTCTTTGCCTCAAATTCAGATTCTTCTGAGTGAATATGTACTTCAAATTCTTATGATCCGTGAAGATCTCACACCTGACGCCATACAAGTAATGATGCCAAATCTTTAAAGCAAATACAACAGCAGCTAATTCCAAATCATGCGTCGGGTAATTCTTTTCATGTGGTTTCAACTGTCTTGAAGCATAAGCTATTACCTTACCATGCTGCATCAGAACACAGTACAAACCTTTCAGTGAAGCATCACTGAATACCTGAAATCCTTCCGTACCAGATGGAAGCTAACACTGGAGTAGAAGTCAAATAATCCTTCAATCTCTTAAAACTAGGTTCACACTCCGGTGTCCAGATAAAAGCTACTAACTTCTGAGTTAGTCTCGTTAGAGGTGAAGAAATATGAGAAAATCTCATCACAAACTTTTTATAATATCCGGCCATACCAAAGAAACTACGTATCTCAAATATAGTAGTAGGCCTTGGCCAATTAGCAACTGCCTGAATTTTCTAAGGATCAACAGAAATATCTTCACTGCTCACCACATGCCCCAGAAAAGAAATGCTCTTCAGCTAGAATTTGCACTTGGAGAATTTAGCATACAACTGGTGTTGCCTCAAAGTCTCCAATACACTTCTCAAATGTCTAGCATGATCTTCCTCAGAAGCAGAATATACCAGAATATCATCTATAAAGAAGATCACAAACTGATCCAGGTAATCCTTGAACACTCTGTTCATCATATTCATAAAAATAGCCGGTGCATTGGTTATCCCAAATAGCATAATCAAAAACTCATAGTGTCCATACTGAGTACTGAAAGCTGTTTTCATCACATCAATTTCTCTTACCTTCACCTGATAGTATCATGATCTCAAATCAATCTTTGAGAAGACAGAAGATCCAGCAAGTTGTTCAAACAAATCATCAATCCGTGGCAACGAATACTTATTCTTGATTGTAACTTTATTCAAATCTTTGTAATCAACACACATACGCATTGTCCCGTCCTTCTTCTTTACAAACATAATAAGTGCTCCCCAAGAAGAAACACTAGGATGAACAAATCCTCTATCCACCAACTCATGGAGTTAAACTTTCAACTCTGCAAGTTCCTTCGGTGCCATCATGTACGGAGCCTTAGATATCGGAGCTATGCCCAGAACTACATCAATACAGAACTCAACATCTCTATCCGGAGGTAAACCAACTAACTCCTTAGGAAATACATTTGAAAAATCTCGTACAACTGGGATATTAGAAATAGAACCCGCATCTATATTCATATCCCGTACTAAAGCCAAAAATACCGTACAGCCCTTCTTCCACATTCTTCTGATTTCCAACACAGAAATCAAACATGATAAAACACCTCTTAACCCTTGGAATACACACCTTTCATCATCCATGAACAAGCTAACTTGTTTATTCAAATAGTCAATCTGAGCCTCATACAGACTCAGCCAATTCATGCCCAAAATAATATCAAACGAAGAAACCAGCAACAAAATCAAACACGACTTCCACTTCTTGCCAGAAATTTCAATCTCACAGAAATAAAACTTCCGGGCTATTAAATTATTTCCAGCCGGCAAAAGAACGGAAAGCAAAACATGTAACGTTACATAATCCAGTTGCAAAGCATCAAAACAACGCTCCAGAATAAATGAGTGACTGGCTCCAGAATCAAACAAAACATGACAGGGGTGTTCAGAAATGTAAATCGTACATGTCACCACATCCGGAGCATCTCGAGCCTCTTGCTGATTCAAACTGTACACATGTGGCTGAACTGGAGCTGATGCTACAGAACTACTAGGCTCCCTCTGATATTCCCACTAGGTGGTCTCCTCGCTACAGAACCCGAACCACCAACTCTACCAGATAATCCTTTAAGAATAGTACGGGGCGGAACTGTCCTCGGCCTTCATGCTGGTCTATTAAAACTCTAATATCTGGACTCAGATCGTAGATTAAATCCAGCTTGTGGATACTCTGCTATCCGATGTCCTGGCTGACCACATCTGAAATACTGACCAGTCATCCTGTAATACTGGACAAAATATCATCGTCCACAAGTTTGGCACACAGGTTCCCCACTGACTGATCCAGAATTGGTCACAATGCAACTACCAGAAACTGTAGTGGATCATGACTATCCACTCCTCTTGGAGTCTCCAGATATAAATCTCTTCTTTCCAGAAAAATCACTGCTATATGTATCCCCACTGAATCTCTTTTTACTAACAGTCCACCGCTGCTGAGTAGCCATCAGATCATTCTCTATCAGATGAGCTCTCTCAACAAGCTCAGAGAAATCAGAAATATGAAATGGTACTAGGAGTTGCCTCAAACTATCTTGTAGTCCCCTAAAAAATCTATAGCACTTCTTAGCAGAAGTACTCACCAACTGTGAAGCATATCTGGCTAAAGTAGTAAACTCTGTCTCGTACTGTATAACTGTCTTGCTCCCCTGAACCATCCTCATAAAAGTCTCTTGTATTTGTTGTCTTGCAGAAGGGGGTACGAACCAAGATCGAAATACCTCAGAAAATTCTTCCCAAGTAATCAGAGAGTTCAGTTCACCTTGGAATTTCTCCTCCTGATGGCCCATCCACCAGCGCTCTGCCTCGCCATCCAACAGAAAAACTGTTAACGGTACCTTCCTATCCGGAGGACATTGCATACCGTCAAATGTCTTTTCCAACCTCCTTAACCAATCCTCTACTGCACTGGGCTCAACAGTGCCCTCAAACCTCGGAGGCTTCAACCTCAGAAACATTTGTAGATGTCTATCTACATCATCAGATCAAACAGCATATACTCTTTTCTGAGTCTCGCTTATCATCTGAGCAACCAATGCAACAAACTGCAAAATTATATTTAAACCAACCAATTGGGTAGTATTGTGGGTCTCCGAAAGGATTCCGCTCGTGTGGTTCGAATGCAAAGAGTACGAACACACTATCCCATAGGATAAAATGGTCGTAGACCTTTACAATCGACACAAGCAGACCGATGGAAGAGCAGATGGAGTTATATATACAATTAGCCATGGAGGATGGCGGCTTTCACCTACCAACCTCGATGGATAATAATATCTATAATCCAAAAGTTTACGAG
>NW_021318566.1:682295-686617 GCF_001605985.2 Dendrobium catenatum | reverse complement strand
TATATAGGTCTTATGGGGTTTTTGAGATTGCTTTATTACTGCTTCTAAATCAGCTTTTTAGTATAAAAATTTTAAGTTCAAAAAATTTTTATACTAGAAAGCTGTTTTATAAAGCAGTAAGAAAATTATCTCAAATGAAACCTTAACCTTTTTTTTGAGCTAAGCTTCGTTTGGGACGGCTTTCTCCCTGCTTCTTAAAGCGGTTTTTTAATACAAAAATTAATTTTTTTGCACTAGAAAGCCGCTTTAAGAAGCAGTAAGAAAGGTGTCCCAACCAAAACCTTAATGTTAGCACTTGAAGCTCCTTTTCATTATCTTTTTGTTACACTAAGGCTTTGTTTGGGACGGTTTTTTTATTGCTTTCTAAAATGGAGTTTTAGTACAAAAATAAAAAAAATTGTACTAAAACTTTGTTTTAGAAAGCAATAAAAAAGCCGTCCCAAACAAAGCCTAAGAGTTTTGTTGAGTTTACCTTTGTAAGCAACGATAGGACTTTACTTTCAGACTTATATGATTTACAACATAAATGTAGGTAGGGAGAAGTGGAGAGTGAAAGAGAGATTTTAATGACTGTAACCACTTATGGGATTTTTGTGCTACGGAAAAGCTATATAAAATAATATATTTATTTATATGAAATGTTAAACCAAAAAGTAATTAGCTAATAAAACATAAAAATATGCATGGACAATTGGCACTTATATAATTATGGAGAGGCCTTCCGTTGCAAACACTCGCTATGACACCTATGTCCATCATCTAACAATGCCTACACTATCAAAAAATAAGGTAATCGTAGCACAAATTTTGAGCTATCGTGGTGGTTTTAATCGCCACAATTTTCTTTGCTGCGGTTCTAAAACCGCTATAAATACGATGTATTTACTATGCGCTACAACGACATTCTGCAGCGACCGGCGGGGTAGTAAATCCGAATCGCTAGCTATTGCAGCGGTTATAATCGTTATTCGGCTGTAAAGTAACCAGATTGTCCGGTTAACCGATGCAACATGTTCCACCTAACATGTTTTTCTATTTGTGGGCGGTTATATCCGAATCGCTAGCTATTTGTAGCTACTACGAAAAGAAGTTAAATATTCTTCATCATTTGTCACCGAAATACCAACACTCCATCTTCTTACATGTAATCACACTTACCTTATGGATATAAGCAAAGCAACTAATCAATTTAATAACATAATTGTTTATATATATTATGTTCTTATAATGCTAGACTATATATATATAATATATATATAATTGGTCGGACTCTGTGAAAGCTAAATAAGACAACAGAGGCATTTCTAGCAACATCAAAAGAGACATATAGTTCAAAAAAATCAAAATTAATAATAATAATATAATATAATAATAATAATAATACAAATAATAAATTTTAATTATCCAATAAGAAAGGCCAAATAAAGAATTCCAAAATATTCTCAAATGTCAATATATATCTCTAATCTTATCCTTCTCAATTCTCATCATGAGATTATAAAACTAAAGAATTATTCAACTGTCTCATCATCCTCATCAAGCAATATCAATTTATCAACAAAAGATTATATATATTAGCTTTCACCATCTTTCTATCTGAATTAATTGTCCATGTGTTCATTCAAGTTGGGGCGGGGAGTTCGCTTCATCCAACTTTGATAAGGATATGAGAGGTTTTTATTTTTATTTTATTTTTTCTTAACAAAAAACAGATATATTAATAAAACTAAAAAAAATGGTTACAACAGCACGAGGAGAGAAAGAGAGCGAAAACAGAAAATTACAATCAAATAGTGAGCTCAGTAGAATGGCCGGGGCTTCCAGCGTCCCTGAAGCATCGCATGAATCATTCAGTAAGGTGGAAACAACGTCCAACATCCAACCGATCCGAAGAATTCACACCAAAGGTTGCCACCAGCGAGAGCGACAAGGACGCGAGCACCAACCCCATCATAGCTCTTAATCAAGCGCACCAGCACATCGAGAAACAAAAGAGCATAGCAAACCCGAAGAAGGAACAGGGACAAATCAACAGAAACAGATAAATCAACGTCTACGCCGGCCTCTACCACGAAATCTACCCCTAGAGACAACATTTGAAACAGGTCTAGCATGAACCAGAGTAAAATCATTACCAGGGTCAGAACCCCCACAAAAATTCGGAGAAGGCAGACGACTATCTGAAAAATCTGATTCAGATTCAAATTCCGACGAACCATGCAACAAGTCAACGTGATTCCTAATATCCAAACCCGCAGTATTACCCAAGAGGTTAACCAAGTGAAGCGTTTCAACAATAGTAACCAAGACATCAACAAGAGAGTTAGAGCTCACCAAATTATCATTCACTTTCTCCACCTGAACACACTCACCATTACTTGCCAAATTCACGGCAGGATTACCCGACATCTCAATGACGGGATCAGCACCACCATCCACAGCACAGGGAACAAAACGTTCAGAATCGACCCCTCCCCCCTTAGACGAGAGACCAGCCGATTCCTCAATAACAACCAGATCTTCAAAACCAGCCACAACAGGGCATTTGTCTACATCCTTATTAAAGTTACCGCTAGCATTGTTAAAAAGCTTTCCCGAATCAAAACCACCCTCAGTAACTACAATATCAGCCTCCTCCGACTCATTTAAAACAACCAGCGACAAAGGGGAGCCAGTAGGAACGGATTCGAGTACACCCACAAGGACAGACGGATCAACAGCATTATTCACCTCATTCAATTCCTCAACAGCAGGCAGAATAAAAGGAATTTTTCGAGCTGCAGTAGCATCTCCCCCTCCCCCTCCCAAAGTAGGAGAAGAATTAAATTCCAAAGCAGAATGACAGTTACCCGAAGGGTGCCCGATGCATTTACAAACAGAACAAAAATTAGGAAACTCATCTAAAATCACATCTTGAACATAACCCAAGGTATCAGAACCAAGCCAAACTTGTTTAGGATAAGATTTTGTGATATCTAGCTCAACTAAAATCCGCGCATTTGAAGGACGAGAACCCACAGACGTAGCTTCATCGATTTTTAGCGGCTTTCCAAAAATCTCAGCCAGCCCAAACAGAATTCGAGGAGAGAAAAAATGAGGGCGAAGACGAGGAAATGATATCCATATCGGGATAATCGAAGATTCAACGCCGATATCCAGACTAGGAGACCATTTCATTAATTTCATGAAGCAATTGAAAACAAGGTAGGAACTGTGACAAAAGACCCTGCAATAATCAAGGTCGTTGGCTAATTTGATAAGAATGTGAGATTAGTCAAGCACAGTTGAAGAAACTTCACCAATAAGCTTTAAAATGAAAAAAAAATTTGCAAATAGATTCAAGAGATGGTCTTTTAGAGGGGAAGAAACCGACTAAAGAGAATTGAAACGGAACAGCAAGTTCATTGATTTCCAGATCCGAAATCCAAAGAGAAGGTAAGCCACGAAATGTGGACTTCCTCAGATCCGGAAAAACTGGCTTAGATCCAGCAAGAGCCTCACGAAAAGAATGAGAGTGAGAAACCCCACCAAAAAAACCAGGGTCTTTAAGCTTTGAAGAAACCATGCCGGAACTGCTGGCGAAAGCAGTGAAAAAACAATGGAAAACAACACCAAAACAAGAAGCAAAGAGCAGGGAAAAAAAACTTCCCTGAAACCTGAAGTTCGCCGGAGTGAAAGGACCCCCGAGGGGCTGGGACACCCCGGAGTCAAATCGCCCTCGCCCCCGCAAACCCTAGCAGAGCGTGAGAAAAAGCCAAGCGATGAAAAATTTTCTAAGTGAAATAAAGTCTAAGGATATCAAGAGGTTGAACACAATTCACATAATAATTTTAGATATGGAAATTAGTATCTCAAAGAGATATCTTGTGGTGTCAAAACGGGTTAACAAAACATATTTGAATACCACTTATATTGACCTGATCCTAATTTAGTCAAGCTGACCCGACTCGTTTAATAAATAGGTAAAAATAGATAAAGTCGAACGTGACCTGTTCACCAAATTTAACTATAAAAATATATATAAATTATCAACTATAAAGTTCAAGTTAATAATTGATAAAAAAAAAATAAGAAGATCATATGTTTAAATAAACCTTATCCCGACCCGTTAACCCATTTTAATTACAAAAAAAAAATATAACTTATCAAATATAGAGTATAAATTATTTGATGAAAAAAAATAAAGTCATACCCATGAGCAAAATAGTTTAAAAGAAAAAATTATTAAAAGAGTCTTTTTTGAGTCAAAAGCGATTTGAGAGTAAACCTAAATCTGACCTATTTAATAAACAGGTCAGAATTCTAAATTCGAACCGAACTCG
>NW_021318566.1:677486-682195 GCF_001605985.2 Dendrobium catenatum | reverse complement strand
GAGGTAAGAAACATACCGTTGGAATCTTTTCACCATTACCATTCTTTGCTTGCTAAATCACAGTCCATAAACTAAACAATTAAGCTAAGTTTTTAAAAGGAACATAAAACATGGACATAGACAGGTGCGGATCCAGCATTCTTTTTTCAAGGTGGGCAAAAAAAAATAGGTGGGATGGACAAAGATACTTAGGATTGATAAAATTAGGGCAAAAAAGATTTTTAAGGGAGGGGGGAAATACCCAATATATCCAAAATATTCCAATATACCCTCTAAATATTATATATATATATATATTCCCACCCTGAGTACATGAGGGATCCGCCCATGACATAGAGCAAAACCTAAAGCTAAACTTTTGAAGTGACCCAACACATGGACAAATATATAATCTTTGGTGTGATGTCTATAAAAAGGCAAGTTACATAAGAGAAAATTATTGGAAATTTAATGAAAAACCAATAAGTTAGAATAATTCTGAAAATTATCACAAAGATGATTATGGTTATTAAACCAAAAGTAATGGGCTAAATATGAAAATTATGAAAACATTCTATATTGTGGTGACTAAATACGAAAATTATAAAAACATTATATACTGTGAACGTCATACACAACTAAAAAAATTAAAAGAAAAAGAGTTTATGAATAGTATGATGTCAATATTAATGTTGCATTGTTCATAATCAAGATAAAATGCGAAAATGCATTTCCATTTGCCGTTTAGGTGGACGCTTGCCGGAGTTGAAAACGAGCGCATGGCGACGCCAGCACACTATTCAAAAACATGTTTTTTAATTACAAACTTATCCTAAAATTAATAAATTTTAACATTTTGATCCCAAATATATTAGTTTAATATGTTTAAATTTTTATTTGACTAATTTATTTAAATTAAGTTCTTCATTTTAAATAATTTAAAATGCAATAGCATAATTATAATACAGTAGTAATATATAAATTAAGATAAAATTCACATATAAATTTAAGGGCATCGAATAATAAAAAAATACATAGTACTTAGACAATATAATAATCAAATGATAAATAGGAAAAAAAATATAACATACTGTGACAACAAAACTACATAATGATAAATGAAACTAAAAATAATTAATACCAATAATCTAATAATCTGGAAGACTAGTCTCGGATCCTCAAAGATCATTGAAATGAGTTGGAAACAGGAGGTGATTGTTTACCTTATTGTTGTTCAATCCGCTTTTGTATAATTCAAGCTTGTTCTGCTTAGACAAATGCACGAATGTTGGGATTTTGTATGGAACTCAAGTCTTGCAATAAGTCTTTATTTTCTTCTTTGTGTTCTTTTAAGGTATAGTTCTTATTTTGGAGCTCCAAGTGATATTATCTCTGCACACTTGTCTTTTTTAAATGTTGAATAAGTTTTTTATCTTCATCTTCTAGGGTATTGATGATGATTAACATTTGATCATTAATTCTTCTTTTTAATTTTATTTTTCTTACCCTAATTGGTTGTTAAGATGGAGAGCCATCAATATTGCATTCATTGTTATCTAAATTTAGAGAGAATATAAACAACCTTAGAGATAGTTGTCTAGGAGATTCAGGGGTGAGATTTTCTAACTCCGATGAAGCATAATACTCAAAGCTCGACCTTCGAGATGCCCGTCTAGCACTAGAGGCGTCATCTTGAAATTTTTCAAAATTATTAATATTATTCCACACATAATCAAACTTCCAACTTGATTTAATTTTTTTAACTTGTGTAAGCAACACTTTGGTTTGATCTAACTGTAAATTGATATAACTAATTATAATTAATTGTATAATCAAATGGAGATAACAAATTCAAAAAATGATTAATACTTATAATATCTTCATTTGAAGCACCACTAGGATGCCTATTTTTAATTTATCGGATGCATTTGTGCATCTACCTTACTGTTTTCTCAATAATTTGAATACCAGGCTAAAGATATATCTTTGAACACATCTCCTAACTTTGATTTTTAGAATTGTTGTAGTCTTCTTCTACACGTGTCCAAAAACGATTAGATGACTAGTTTATAGTCATGATCGGGTCTTGATAAATCTCCTTGTAAACTCGACATAAGAGCTTAAATTGCCCTTGAGTATATGCAGAAGATTGCATAGACATTTTTTTCAATGAGTTAATGGTGGTAGATGTGTGGTTAATGATTATAAATATGCTTGATTCAGAGGTGGAAACATAATCCATAGATTAAATTATTTTTAACATTTTTATTGACAAGATTCTTATTCTTCTCAAGTCGTTTTGAATGGATTGACAAAGCAGTGACCTTTCTCTTATAATATTCTCATGCTTCTCAACTCGTTTTGAATATATTTGATAAATCAATGACCTCTCTCTTATATGATTCTCACGCTTCTCAACCCGTAATGAATGGATTTGATAAATCAATGATCTCTCTCTTACAAGATTCTCATTCTTCTTAACCCGTGATAAATTTATGGATATAAATATTATAATGTTTTCATGACTTGCCTTAGATTACTATCACATTTAAACAAATACTTTTTATTCAATTTTTTTTATCTCACAAGATCAATATCAATTTTGGGAATTTGTCATCTTTATCTTCCTTATCAGATGAAGAAGACAATCTAAATGATAAATAGTCTTGAAGAATAGGAAGCAATGATATGTCATGTCATCATAAATAATAATTTGATGATCCAATACCTTCTTAGTCAACAAAACTATCAAGTTTTTGTAGGCGGTTTAGTTACAGGGCATACTTTCATCAACTGTGATTGGGAGAGCGCAAATCATCGACTGTTCAATGATTAATTCTCAGACCCCCATTTTATAATGATGTTATATTCTGACGGAGATATCAAATATCTCAATTGTTGTTTCTTCGTATATCGGATGTTGTTAAAGCTTATGATAATTACTTATCACCAATGAATGGTATTCGCGTTCAGTAGCTCGATGGACCCAGTCGACCGTCCTTCAATCAAAGAGTACCCCAGTTGTGTTTCAGATGTTGGCCACATAAAACTAAGTACTAACGCGAGAGGATATGAAGAGAATTGGACCAGACAATGAACCAGAAAGGAGAGGTTTAGGGGTTCGATGCGTTTGACAGTGGGTCGAACTATATGATATGATAAATATTTTTTATATTAAATATTATAATATTGATATAATCAATTTGTAAATATATATAAAATTGAACATAAATCATGACATGAAGCATAAAATAATATTAAATAACTAAAGTAAATTTAAAAATTAAAATATTTTATGTTTCGATGCAACTGACCTCTTTTGTAGTCATAACTTGAAAGAAATATAATCAAAATTTCTCTTGACATTCCTATATGTATTATATCCTCGCAATTGTTAAAGCTTTTTGAATAAATAAATAAATAAATATATATACTATATATAGTATATATATAAGTTTAGTCATTATAAATTGTACCCACATATATGAAATAAAATAAGCAAAAATATATTAATATATTTTATTTGAACACACCCCCAAATTATGGGCAAGATTTTGACAACTTATACTAAATAATAACAAAAGATAGCACATTCATAATAACAAAATGTGAAAAGTTAACAAAGGTTTCTCTCTCTGATTTTCAAATTGTTCCAATAATTTGACCAAAAGGAAAAATCAATATCCTCATAAATTTGCGTCGTCAAAGCTATCCGCATAAGTTGAGTCTCCAAAGTCTTCCGCTCTTCACCAAAATTTGGCAGACCCAAATGCATCTAAATATTGAAGTCGATTATGTCATAATGCATCTCCTTCCTCTCTAATTAACTTCAACGTAACATAAAACAACAACATTCAAGAGCCTTTTATCCCAACTATGTTATCCATTGTGCCCCCTGTTTAGAAGTCAAAATTTTCATTTAAATCTAATAAAGAAAGGTCATTTCTAATATTTTCACCACCAAGTTCTCGTTAGGTCTATCTCTACCATTTCTTAACATAAGGCCCAAATCCTATAACATATCTCTACTTCTCATAACTGGCATCGTTTCGGAACCGGCTCGTCTCGTTTTATAAATGTGACCAAACCATCTTAATCTTATCGTCCCACTGCCACGTGCGCATGTGAGCTACTGCAAAACCATTTCTCACACGTAGATGCTCGTTCACATATCCTATCGTCTAAGAGTAAAGCCACTCATAAGTGCTAAGCATGCCTCATTCTTCTCTGCAAACACTTACTAATATTATGTCTCTTTTAATGGCCTAACATTATGGTGACATTCAATACGATCGGTGCATAGCAAATCAAGGATACAAGAATGCTCACATCGCATCTACTTCTTGAAACAATGTATTAATTAATCATCTATTGTGGAGCAATATACTGATTATACATGTCTAGTTGTATGTGTATTTCTTTTTTTTTTCATTTATATTTATAGTGTCATTTTAATGTAATTCTCATTTGTATTAAGAATAAATTAAGGGTAGTATTTTTATTGAGTATTTATTGTATTTCAATTAATTTATTGCGGATAATATATATTTTGTTAACAAATTATATAAGTGATCTAATTTAGAAAATAAAATTTAAGAATATTGATCTCCGAAAATTCAAATAAAGACTATGAGAATGAGAAATGAATATACAAAGAACTAATTTTTTTTTATATTAGAAATCATAATTTAGATGGATTATTCGTTTTTTAATTATAATTGTTATTTATA
>NW_021318566.1:666655-673196 GCF_001605985.2 Dendrobium catenatum | reverse complement strand
TGTCACGACCCGACCCGATCCGGGACGGATCCCGCTCGCACCGGGCCGCGACAAGGAAGGCGGAACGGACTGAACTGACCAGGATCTGGTTTTGGAGTTTGGTTCTGAACTGAATCTTCCAAATAGTTCTCAAAACAACCACACAAACACAGAACAACAGAGCTACTATAAGTCACCAAATGCAGCAGAATAAAACATCTATGTTTTCTTCTTTTCCTCAAAACAATCATCTACAAATACAGTACATGGCTTTAACCAGAAAGAAAGACAGAACAGAAAAGTCATGACTGTACAAAAATAAAAAAGGTACAACAAATACCTATACTGATCAGACTCGGAATTCTACTCCTGGACTTCCTTCCCTTTCCCAGAACCTGAAAGCCACCAGAAAACAAGAGTGAGCTCAACAGCTCAGCAAAGCAACAAACCTCCAATCAAAACTTTCAGAATTCAAAACCAAACTCATCAGACAGAAATCAGATCAGAAATCGAAACAGAATCTTACAGATGTCAAACCGGACATATCAGAACGAAACAGAACAAATCAGAACAAATACGAACAGATATAAAATCAGAATCAGAATCGTACAGATCAAATCAGAAAGTCAGAGTCAGAATTAACAGAGTTGTACGGAAACAGAAATCGTATCAGAAACAGAACAGAATCAAACATATCACCTCAACAGAATCAGAAATCAGAATTGCAGATCATATCTTAACATAATCAGAATTGCTTACAGAAATCAGAATCAGAATTGCTTACAGAAATCAGATACAGATACGGAAATCAGATATCAACAGAACAGAAACGGAAATCATATATCAGATAGCAGATATATATTTAATAGCTAAACTAAACTAAACAGAATCACTACGGATTCTGACCCTTATGTCTCCCATGTGCTCACGGCACCAGAAATTCTCTGAGTAATTAATAACTAAGTGTGCTCACGGCACCAGAATAACAGAATTCCTCGGATCCGGGACAGAACAGAAATTTCTCCAACTTGAGCTCAACTAAAATTTTCCCCAGACACTAATTGAATCTCATAGGATCCATGCCCCTTATAACTCCCTTTTTATAGCACATATAGATAGCATTTCAATTCAGAAGAAATCCGGGCAATCCAGAAATCAGACAAAAATCGGGCAGCACAACGGCAGTAGACAGAATTTACACAAAATTTCCTGCAAATAAAATTTCACCAAATTCGCACAGAATATAGATAATCACATTCCAGAACATTTATTCTACTGCACAGATAATTTACAGAGTCACAAAAAAATGTAGTCAACTGAAAATGCTGCCGAATCAAAAATACCCGGACAAAAATCTTCGGAAAATAACCAAAACGTGCGCACTCGGCACTTCAATAACATACAGAAAGTTACGCGGTAAAAACCGAACCAATCAAAAGTTACGGACGAAAATCGATAACGGAAACGAAATCCGGACAGAAAACACCGCCAAACTCGACGATTCTGAAAATTGAGAAAGGCGGAATGTGCCTTACCTTGCGTACAGCAATATCTTGAACAGTCTTGTCGGACGAAAACGGCTCCGCGTCGCCCGAAAATCAACTTTTCCAAATTTGCCCTCGACTTTCTCTCTCCTCAGCTGATATTTTCGTTTTTAATGATTTTCTCTCTCCTCAAAATGACTTAAAATCAGCTTTATAATACACAGATCGGCCCGACCGATCGCTAGATCGTCCCAGGACGATCAGACCATTTTGGATCGTCCTGGACGGTTCCCAGGACTATTTTCAGGCCGATATTTTCTACAGTGCCAATCGACCCAGGACGATGTCCAAATCGGCCTGGACGATATGTACAGAAAATCACCTGAAGCAAAACTGGGCAAATTCTGGAACAAAATTTCCACTGATCGTCCTAGGACGATCCAGATCGTCCTGGACGATCCTGGAGCAGATTTTGATATTACAAAATCCAACCCAAATGAGTCCAATTCAAAGACCCGATGAGCATTTGAAAGGTTCAAATCATAATTTGGATTACCAAATGGTTTCCAAATGTGACATGCTTATAGTCGAATTGAGTGCACGATGAATCCAATGAACCCAAGTTCGTCAAATTATGATATCATTAAGACATTCAAATATCCAATAAATGATCCATGATCAAGGAAATCAACATCGATTGTCCATTCAAAACACTCCCAAATTACGAATGATCTCCCTTCTATTTACTAGTCATGCCACAATCATAAAATTATAAATAGACCCTTCATTCCTCATGGAAGGGACAAGGAAGGGGCCTGAGCAAAGAAGAGAATGAAGAGATAGAAGAAAGCCCTCTTGCCACCAAACTCCTCATTGACCACTGCCGGACTTTCACCTAGCCGTCGATTAACGCCGAACTTCTGCCCGGCCATCGACTAACGTCAGACTTTCACCCAGCCACCAATTGATGATAGATTTACACCTGGATTTCAACTGATACTACACTTCTTCCCGGCCACCAACTAATGCCAGACTTTCATCCATCACAAACTTCCGCCCGTCGTTAGACTTCTACCCATCGTCGAACTTTCATTAGACTTTTTCCTAGTGTTAGACATCTATTCATAGAAGAACTTTTGCTCACTGTAGAGATTTATTAAACCTCTACCCAACGCCAGACTTCTGTCCATTGTCGGACTCCTGCCTGATGCCAACGCCATTATTTTTTATTCTTAATCCATAGGGATCTTTCTAGCCATTATTGCTCGCCGATTATAATTTTGTTGATCTTAGTGTCAGACGACAATCTTTCTAACCACTATCATCTGCCGACTACGGTCCCTCTGACCACCATCAACAAACTTCGATCTTTCCGACTTCTGTCGCCCTCGTGACTATTGTCCTACCAACCAAATAAACATGTTAATATCGATTATTTCAATTCCAATCATGTAATGCTCTCTATATGATATATATTTATTACATCAAGCCAAGGCCTTCCCCCAAGGAAGAGCCTCATTTATAATTGACTACAAATACTAATGCACTCTATATGATAATATAAGACTCTAGAAAAGGTAAAATTGTAATCATGTTTCTTTTCATTGTTCATTAGTTAGCTATAATTAAATGGTTAAAATGAAAGGCTGGTTTAGTTCTTCTAATATAAATCCTAGAGTATGACATCTTCTCTCTCTCTCAAGCTTCCCTCTTTCTCTCCCTAGCTCAAAGATTACTCTTTAACGCTTTCTCATAGAAGACATAATCCAATGACTGATAAAAGACTCTTATAAGTATATTAAGAAAGCTTAACTAGAAGGCTTCAAACGACTCTAAAAATTCAATTCAAACGTCTCAGTTTGTATAGTACGATTTGAAGATTGTACATTACGATTAATATAATTTTGACTTATTAGAACTGTATAATTATCATTTAGTACAATACGATCAATTCAATTCTTATTAGTTATTGTTGTACGATTATGAATTAGTATAGTACAATCAGTTTAATTCTTCACTAATCATAGTGTACAAATGAATAGTTGTACAATACGATCAGTTCAATAGAATTATAGTTCATTTAGGATAAATACTAGGACAATCAAATATTTTTTATTCAATAATCCGATATGATAAAAAAAACTTAATTAATGTATATTCGATCGATTAATCCTAGGATTTTAATTAGACAATAATTTAAACATCTTATTAAATCAAGTTTGTATAGTATGAATAGAACAAAATTTAAAATTTAAAATATTGCTTAATTTAATTGACGACAGGTTTCCTTATTATAACTTACTGTCCAATACAATGTGATGTTCGTATTGTACTATTTTTTATATTTGAAAATAAACTTTTTGAGTTAAATGAAATATTTTAATTAATTTCTATTTCTACATATCGTACAATACAATTTTCAGATAAATTAAATATTTTTATTTATACTCCTCTATATATGTATACACGTTTGCTAAGATGGTATACACCTTTCATAAAAAGGCTTAAGAAAGATAAAATTATGGATTTATGCAAAAATAAAAAAAAATAAAACATCAATATTATATTACCTAATCTTGAGCCATAATCCTTTGGTGGTGCTTGGGGTATGCTAAACCTCAAATGTCACTACACACATAAAATATATGTAATAATAAAACATAGGATAAATCAAATACAATCCAATAATATTTGTTATTATCAAAACATAAGCTCGAGCTCTCGAATTGCAACAATCTCCCACTTTTTTATGATAACAAACATTGTTAATTAAAATACAAGTTGATTTTATTTTTCTCATAAGTCCTCCTAATAATAAAATATTAAATAAAGAATAGAGTAAAAATAGTTTCTCCCTATTTTTTAAAAAGATCACTTTCATTTTAAAATATTTATTCATATTTTTTTTGTTACAACATATGATTTAACTTGATAAAATGAACACTGGTGGTAAAATAAGATTGATGACCAATTGGTCGACAGTTGGAGTTAAATTAAAGACTGATGAACAACTGATCGATATATAATTAGGGTGCAATGATGAAAATTTCACATTAAAATTGGATGACCCGCCTATTTTGATAACTGTTTTCATGAATACATTTACATGATCATGATTGCATTTATGTGATAGTTTATTGAGCTATTTTAATAAATAGAAATAATATATAATTGATTGAACTAGTATTGATATCGATACAACATAGCATAGTATAATGACCTAATACATTAGTTGATAGTTCTTTTACAAGTTTTTCTTATAGTGGATAGACCACATTTTGACTTTATTGGTCATATTAATTTTATTATTATTTTATACAAATTTTATAGATTATTTATAGATTATATGGCTTATATGGATAGACTATTGATTGTTGATTAATATAGACTAAAATTAGAACATGCATTTAATTATCTTACCATGAATTGAATGAAATGGTAAATTTTAGTTACTCAATGGGCTATGGGCTTATTATATAGTTTTAAATGATTTCAAATTAAGATAAGGAGCTAGGCAATGACTATAATTTAGTTCATTTTTTAGCCCTTTTGTGTTATATGTATTCTTTTGTAGCTTGTAGTGACTATTATATGTTATTTTTGAACTTTAAACTTTAAAACAAAAATGTAAATATTGACTCTAAAAATATAATTATATTTATCAATGTTCATATTTTCTTGAATGAAATTAGTTAGCTCTAGCTATTAATAATCTGATGGTTAAATAATTGAAAAGATTAAAGGATGATAAAGTAAAAAAGAAATGAAAATTTTCAACTTTAGATATTGAGATTTGACAAGAACAAAACAAAAAATCTTCCACATATGTATAAAGAAAGTTGGCTCAGTAAATCTCCCACATTTGAACAAAGTAGATAGGGTCAAAATATAATATATAGGGCCCTTGCAATATTTTAAATAGTGCACTTATAAGATTTTAGATATCAAAACTTCTCTAGTGTTATAATTGAATCATGCAATATAAATATTTCATATGATAATTATAATTTTATGCATGAATATGGTGATATATGAACCTACCAGAATTATCAAAATCATGTAGCATTGCATGTGTAAAGACCTGCACACTTAACTTTTTTTTTTCTCTATTTACTATTCCATAGGAACATTTAGAACAATATTTTAGGACTTTTAGAGAACTATCATGAATACCAACAATACCAACAAAAATCAAAACAAAGAAAATTAATCCATGAAATTTTAACTTCTTATAGTCAAAGTGTTCAAAATACATTCTACATTATAGAAAAAGTTACACAGTTAAACATCATAAAACTTAAGAAAAATATATATTCCATATTCCTTTAAATCGAGCGCTCAACACCTCATCACTCCTCCCCAACGCTGCAATGCTACCTCAATCCTTCCCTAATATAGAGAGGACAACGCTAAAACACTGCCACACCCAGTGGCCATTGTCACAGCCTTCCAAGTAACATTTGTCCTCCCATGGTTCCTCTTCTCCATTTCAAAAATTTAAACTTATTTAAAGTTAACTAGACACTAAATAACTTATACTTCATAAATAAATCATAATAAGTGAGACTTCATACTAGATTATGTTAACTAAAGGGGTCCTAAAACATTGCATATTATATCGTAACTTGCAAATTGTAATTGTGGGAAGGTAATTAGGTAATGGTAGTCGAATGATCATAATTAGTGGTTAAAGGGCAGAGGTTTGATGGCAGTGCTCAAACAGTGATGACATAATTATGATGGACAGATTGTGGTAATTAATTTGGATGTAGAAATTAGGCATCGGTGGTCCAAACTTGATGCTTAGGAGATAACAAATTGATAATGGAGGTCAAGTAGTGACAGTTTGATGATGGTGTTTGTCATGATTTTAAGATGATGATCAAACATTATCCAGGCGGTGGTCTAATGGAGATGGTCGAGCGGTGGTTTGTGGGGTCTCCTATCAGAGCAGATTATTAAAATAATTGAATTATAAATATATATGTAGAATTGATTATGAGTGGAGTAGAAATAAGATAGTGTTTTACATATGTTGCGGGCTAGAAAATACGCGGCGATAGAGATTTAATTCTACG
>NW_021318566.1:660694-661350 GCF_001605985.2 Dendrobium catenatum | reverse complement strand
AGCCATTCTAGTCAATACCTGTCCCTTCACGCGCCAATAATCCCGTCGATGCCTTCCCAAAGCAATCCTCATCGCCAATTCCTCACACTTTATGGAGGAATGGAGAGTTCATATTGGGGTAGGAACCATAAGGGATATATATTAATTAAATATAATTTACTTTAATCATATTCATTTATGATTCAATAATAAATATTAATAAAACAAATGTATTGCTTTAAAATTTAATATTATTTTTTATTTAATTGAGTTAAATAATCATGCATATCTTCTTATACACTAGACATATTGCATATTGCTTTGAGTAGGTGTTTTCATAATCTTATTCTTCTTCTTCCTACCTTCACCCATTTTCTTGAATGGTGAAGGTTTCTATTCCAAAAATGTCTATTCAGACTGTGTAGTCAACTATCATTGACTAGATGTGCAATCATATAAGCAAACTTTAATACATCTTCAGGTGTAATTGAAGCTGCTCCGGCAATTTGTTCAGTAGGAATTCATTTCCCCTTTGGCTCCATCTATTCCACCAGTATAATCATTTTGCATGATCAATTAAACAATTTATTTTAACATGCAAATCATATTCAATTATATATGTAACATATGTTAATGTATGTTGATACGCCATGTAAAAATTATCTTGATCGGACGCG
>NW_021318566.1:599808-657522 GCF_001605985.2 Dendrobium catenatum | reverse complement strand
TTAAAAAAATCAATTGTTTAAAACCTGAAGCACATATCGACTAATCACATTAATCCTTATCTTGACAGTTTTTCATATGAGATGAATTAATGAAAAAAATAATAAAAATATCTTAAGACTTCTAGCAACGAATTGTAATCTACAAAATCAAACTTTAGATAAAAGATTAATTGTAGGAACCCAACATTTTCATCCAAATGGTGAGGAGACAGAGCACGGAGCACTTGATGCTTCATTAAAGAAGGTAACTCCAAAAAAAGCTTAATTACCTATGTGAAGACGGAGCTTCGGAGTAGGAGCAGCGGCATGAGGTGAGGTCCGTGAGGAGAGGGCAGAGCACGGGAGCATCATCGTGAGGAGGAGGCCGATCACGACTTTCGAGCCAACAAGAACAACGAAAGCTTGAGAAAGATCTTTAACTTCTCAGGAAACTCCCGACACGACTTCCGAGCCGAGAGGAACAACGAAGGTGAAGAAGCGGCGGCTGCAACAAGAACAACAAAGGCAAATAAGCATCGAATATTTCAAAAATCATCTTCACGTGAAGCCTTAAAGTTGGATTGGGATCCGAAGGGTTGCAAAATCATAAAGACAATGAAGATTTATTTTAATTTAAAAAAAAAATAAATGGTTCATAATTTCATTGGCCAAAAACATTTGGCTATTGAAACCGAAGTGTGAAGTATGCATACATTTTTTTTATTGCTCCAAGCTGAAACGCTCGGCAATGAGTGAGACTATCGTTCATTTTATTGTAACCGAATAGTAAAAAAAAATAACAGTGGGGATTCATTTAACATTTTCAGACGAAGGATCAAGATAATCCATGGGACTATCTTATGTTATTTAATTATGAATAACTTAAAATTAAATTATAATTTATTGTAAATATTAAATTTCAATTTAAAGCACCGCTTTATAGCTTTAACGTCATTTTAGAAAACAAATAACATCAAGCAGAACTAAGTATTTTTTGAGTTTGGAGGTAATAAATTGAATAAGGCATCAAATAAATATATAAGAAATAAAAGTGTCCAAATTTTTTGAGTTTAGAAGCAAAGAGAAATAAAAGAATTATAAGAAAAGCATTTAGTTTATATCTTCTCTACTAAAGCTTCTTTCCTGGTGTGGAATGTAAATGAGCATCCCTCTGTCATCAAAAAGTTTCTCAAGAAGAGATGAAAAAGCACAATAGATGAGTTAGACATAGCTATGCACTTGTCTGCAAGACCAGTGGAGTTGTGATGCTTCGCTGGGCCACAAGGTGGGATTGGCAGTGCCTTTGGCAAAAAACCAAAGAAGAATTTCGGATTCCTCGACAACTCCGGCCACCTGCTACACCTGCTATTGAAGGCCTCCATATTTCTGGTACCATGGCAGCAAAAAGAGGAAGAAGAAGAGTCAATCCAAGTGTTATTCTCGGTAGCCAACCCATCAATTAGCTCAAAACAGAGAGGAAGAGGAAATGATGGTCTCTATAAGAAAAGGATTGGTGAAATAGCGGTGATGGTGATGAGCAGAGTTATTATGCATGAAAATAAACATGATGCAAGTTAATATGCATGAAAATAAAAACGAATGAAAAAAAAAAAAACTAAATTGGAGGAACTAATATGGCCTTGCAGAATTTATCGTGAAACTACATAGCTCAAACATATTTATATGAAGAGCTTAAGATAGTAGAGAATAAGACAAGGGCAGATTTATCCCCAAACATAAACAGGAAAAGGAAGACAAATGGGGTTGATTCTCATTTCTCAAACCTTTTTTTGGCAGATATGGGCAGCGATGGCCTCACGCCAAGTTGGGTTTTCACGCAAGCGGGAGGATTTAGGGTTGGACGTGGCCAAATAGCGAAAGGTGGAAAGGGTTTAATAGCAAAAGTGGCTGGAAGTGGCGCATCCTTCGTTTTTATATTTGTTAATTGTTATGAGATAACGATTTGAAACGCCCTGTCGAAATTAAAAATTGTGGGGAGAAGGAACGCTTGGTTTGAGCGAAAATATTTTGATGAGAAACGCTTCTTGTGAAATTAAAGTTATTAATAAAGAATACGGAGAGTTATAAATGAACGGTGAAGATTGAATTTTATATTTATAAATGAATGACTAAGATTTGATATGAGTGGAATCCCAAGCCACTTTTATATAGTAGTATAGATGTGGAAGATTTTTTGTTTTGTTCTTGTCAAATCTCAGGATCTAAAGTTGAAGAATTTCATTTCTTTTTTACTTTATCATCCTTTACTCTTTTCAATTATTTAACCATCAGATTATTAATAACTAGAGCTAACTAATTTCATTCAAGAAAATATAAACATTGATAAATATAATTATACTTTTAGAGTCAATATTTACATTTTTTTTTAAGTTTAAAGTTCAAAAATAACATATAATAGTCACTACAAGCTACAAAAGAATACATATAACACAAAAGGGCTAAAAAATGAACTAAATTATAGTCATTGGCTAGCTCCTTATCTTAATTTGAAATCATTTAAAACTATATAATAAACCCATAGCCCATTAAGTAACCAAAATTTACCACTGCATTCAATGCAAGGTAAGAGAATTAAATGCGTGTTCTAATTTTAGTATATATTAATCAACAATCAATAGTCTATCCATATAAGCTATAAATAATCTATAAAATTTGTATAAAATAATAATAAAATTAATATGACCAATAAAGTCAAAATGAGGTCTATCAACTATAAGAAAAACTTGTAAAATAACTATCAACTAATGTATTAGGTCATTATACTATGATATGTTGTATCAGTATCAATACTAGTTCAATCAATTATATATCATTTCTATTTATCAAAATAGCTCAATAAACTATCACATAAATGCAACCATGATCATGTAAATGTATTCATGAAAACACTTATCAAAATAGGCGAGCCATCCAATTTTAATGTGAAATTTTCATCATTCCACCCCAACTATCGATCAGTTGTTCATCAGTCTTTAATTTAACTCCAAATGTCCACCAGTTGGTCATCAATCTTATTTTACCATCAGTGTTCATTATATCAAGTCAAATAATATGTTGTAACAAAAAAAAAAATATATGAATAAATATTTTAAAATGAAAGTGATCTTTTAAAAAAACAGGGAGAAACTATTTTTACTCTATTCTTTATTTTATATTTTATTATTAGGACTTATGAGAAAAATAAAAACAATTTGTATTTTAATCAACAATGTTTGTTATCGTCAAAAAGGGGAGATTGTTGCAATTCGAGAGCTCGACCTTATGTTATGATAATAACAAATACTATTGGATTGTATTTGATTTATCCTATGTTTTATTATTGCATATATTTATGTGTGTACTCACATTGGAGGTTTGGCATACGACAAGCACCGCCAAAGGATTATGGCTCAAGATTAGGTAATGTATGATTGATGTTTTTATTTTTTATTTTTTAAGAAGTCTGTAATTTTATCTTTCTTAAGTCTTTGTATTATGAAAGGTGTATACCAGCTTCGCAAACGTGCATACATACATAGGGGAGTATAAATAAAAATATTAATTTATCTGAAAATTGTATTGTACGATCTGTAGAAATAGAAATTAATTAAAATATTTCATTTAACTCAAAAAATTTATTTTCAAATATAAAAAATAGTACAATACGAACACACATTATATTGGACAATCAGTTGTAATCAGGAAACCTGTCGTTAATTAAATTAAGCAATATTTTAAATTTTTTATTTTGTTTTATTCATACTATACAAATTTGATTGAATACGATGTTTAAAATATTGCCTAATTAAAATCCTAGGATTAATCAATCGAATATACATTAATTAAGTTTTTTATCATATTGGACAATTGAATTAGAAAATATTTGGTTGTCCTAAGATTTATCCTAAATGAACTATAATTCTATTGAACTGATCGTATTGTACAACTATTCATTTGTACACTACGATTAGTGAAGAATTAAACTGATTGTACTATATTAATAGTACAATAATAACAAATAATAATTGAATTGATTGTACTATATTAACTGATAATTATACAGTCCTAACAAGTCAAAAATATATAAATCATAATGCACAATCTTCAAATTGTACTTTACAAACTGAGACGTTTGAATTGATTTTTTAGGGTCGTTTGAAGCATTCTAGTTAAGCTTTCTTAACATACTTATAAGAGTCTTTTATCAGTCATTGGATTATGTCTTCTATGAGAAAGCGTTACGAAGTAATCTTTGAGCTAGGGAGAGAAAGAGGGAAGCTTGAGAGAGAGAAAAAGAGAGAGAGAAGATGTCATACTCTAGATTTTATATTAGATGAATTAAATCAGACTTTCATTTTAACCAATTAATTATAGCTAACTAATGAACAACGAAAAGAAACATGATTATATTTTTGTTTTTTCTAGAGCCTTATATTATAGAATCTTTATCTTTTTATTTTTAAAAAAAAGTAAAGCCATGTAATGAACACATAGCCCAACAAGTAATCAAAATCTTACAACTCAAATCAATACAATATAAAAGAGAAGAATATACAATAAATCATATAAATATATATGCATCAATATCTATTTGAAAGGTCTGATCCAGTTTGACTGAATCCATTAGTACTTGTAGTCGATTATAAATGAGTCTCTTCCTTGGGGGAAGGGCTTGGCTTGATGCAAAAAATATATATCATATAGAGCGCATTGCATGATTGGAATTGAAAGAATCAATATTAACATGTTTATTTGGTCGGTAGGACAATAATCGGGAGGGCGACGGAGGTCGGAAAGATCGAAGTTTGTTGATGGTGGTCGGAGGGATCATAGTCGGCATATGATAGTGGTTAGAAAGATCGTTGCCTGGCACTAAGGTCAGCAGAATCGTAGTCGGCGAGCAATAATGCTTAGAAAGATCGTTATCTAACAATAAAGGTCGGAAGTCTGACGATGGATGGAAGTCCGACATTAGGAAGAAGTTCAAATATGGATGGTAATACGGCGTCAGATTGAAGCATGACAGAAGTCGGACAATGGTTATAAATCCAACGTAGGGTGGAAGTGTGGTGACGAGCGGAAGTCCGACAATGGACGGAAATTAGACATTGGGCAGGAGTCCGGTGATGGACGTAAGTCTGGCGTTGGGCAGAAGTTTGATAGAAGTTTTACAACGGGTAGAAGTTCATCTATGGATAGAAGTCAGACGCAAGGCAAAAGTCTAATGAAAGTCCGACAATGGGTAAAAGTCTGACGAAGGGCAGAACTTTGTGATGGATGAAACTCTGGCGTTAGTTGGTGGTCGGGAAGAAGTTTAGTGTTAGTTGAAAGCCAAGTGTAAATCTGTCATCAATCGGTGGCTGGATGAAATTCTGGCGTTAGTTGGTGGCCGGGTAGAAGTCCGACGTCAGTTGGAGGCCAAGTGAAAGTCCGACGGTGGTCGATGAGGAGTTTGGTGGCAAGAGAGCTTTCCTCCATATCTTTCTTCTCTTATTTGCTTGGGCCCCTTCCTCCCCCTTCCATGAGAAATGAGGGGTCTATTTATAATTGTATGATTATGGCATGACTAGTAAATAGGAGGGAGATCATGGGTAATTTGGGAGTGTTTTGAATGGAAAACCGGTGTTGATTCCCTTGATCATGGATCTTTTATTGAAAATTTGAATGTCTTAATGATATCATAATTTGACGAACTTGGGTTCATTGGATTCATCTCATAGTGCGCTCAATTCGACTATAAGCATGTCACATTTGGAAACCATTTGGTAATCCAACTTGTGGTTTGAACCTTTTAAATGCGCATCGGGTCTTTGAATTGGATTCATTTGGGTTGGATTGAGTCAAATTTGGTCTCGTTGGGTTTGTATTTTCAAGACGTTCAGTTCGACTGCAAGTTTATTGAAATTGGAGTTTAGATGATCCTTGTTGCATCTTTGAATATTTGCGGCGGTAGAGAGTGATAAAGTTAAACGTGTTAGTGTTGTACGAAGATCCAACACACAAGCAGATGAAAGAGAGGGTATAACGTTCATAAGAGACACTAAAATTTTTATGTGGAAACCCCTGAAAAGGGAGAAAAACCATTGGGCCTGGCCCAGTCTGAATGAATCCATTAGTGTTTACAGTCCATTATAAATGAGGCCATTCCTTAAGAGGAAAATCTTGGCTTGATGTGACAAATATACATCATATATAGTATATGGAATTGGAAGAATCAATGTTGACATGTTTGTTTGGGGTCAAAGAACCTCTCAAAAAAATAAAGGATAATTTTAAAATACACTCTCAAACTATATTACATTTAAAATAAAATGATTAAAATCACCCAATATTTAAAAATTTTAAAACTAATTTATTTATTTTACTCTATATTTAAATACAGCTAACTCAACAGCCCCTCACAGACTAATAATTAGTATGGGTTAAATTTAGGTACTACCCAATAGCAGCGTTTAAAGTGCATTGATTATTCGGGCCATTCTCGCCTTGTCCACTTCCACCTAATAAACAGAGTCGTTTGGAAAAATCTGCCAGTCTCCAATGGCGTGGTCGACGAGGTTCCTCACGGCGGTTGCATTCTTGGCGGCCGGGGTGGTCTTCGCTCCGGAGTTCTTCGGGTCGACGGCGGACTCCCCTGCGGTAGCAGTTTCCCTTGCAAAGCTTGCCCATCTTCTCTGCTTCGCGACCTCTTTCGGTGCCGCCCTCTGGGTCACCTTCATCGGTGGCATCATCATGTTTAAGTAACTTTATTCTACTTAAAAACCCTAGAAATGTTATTCTGTTTTATCTTCGTAGTAAGAACAACCGTGGTCTAGCTAATACGTTTTCTTTAGCTGCACACTTCTATTGCTCTTTTTTTTTTTTGCTGGTTTAAAAGGCCGAAGGATGTCATTAGGATTTAGTAAATCCTATGGGTGTTAATTTCTGAAAGCTGTTTCGATGGTCAGCTATTGAATCTGAGCTACTCCTTGAGCATTGTTTGGATGAGTGTTGAGGATGTGGGGATTTAAGGGTTTTTTTAATTTCGTAAATGTTTTCATCCAACCAATTGAAGGCGATTCATTTAAGAAATCGAAAGCAATTCTTATAACCACATCGTCATGTCTTCATTGGCTCTCCAAAAGAACAAAAAGGAGTACCTACACCTATTATATCAAGCCTTTGTTTTTTGGCACTCAAATATGTTTGGGTCTACTACCATTAGAATCATGTGTAGGTCTTGGTGATCTTAGTGAAGTGTTTTATAATTCAAACATTAGATAACAAATGAGGGATCATTTACTTTATGTTCATCAGATTCATAAGCTTGTCTTTCTTTTTCTTTTGTTACAAGACCATTAAGTGATTTTCTTGTTTCCATTCTTTCTTTCACATCCTTCTTTCCTCCTTGGAAATATGTTGATATTATTTGTTTTCATGGGGTTTTGTGTCACCCTTTCTTGAGATAATTGTTTTTTGGTCTCCTCCTTTTACATTCCAATGACTCTATTAGTGAAGAACTGAAGATAGCATCTTTACTGGTTTTTTCCAATGACTCTATCAGTTAAGATAGCGTCTTTGCTGGTTTTTTAGATCATTTATTAGTGTTCTTTCAACATGACTGCATAATAAAAACATGCAACATACTTTGAATTTAATTGTATAAATTGAATTTATTCGTGTGGATTGCAAAAATAAAAAATAAAAAAAACACTCATTCTAGACTTTCTAGTTTTCAAAACTAAAAAAAAAAAAATGTGTTAAATTAGACAACAGTCTTATATGTATCGATCATGTCTCATCAAAAGATCGTCTTGCAAATATTCTTACCAAGGGACTCGATAATTCTATCTTTCTGGGATTGATTACCAAGTTGAATGACAGATCTGTATTCCCCAGCTTGAGGGAGAGTGTTAAATCATAGCCCTCCATTGGCATTTTGATCCCACGGCTAGGATGAGAATCAATGGGATGTTCACTTGTAAAATCCCAGCCGTCCCTTGGCATTTTGATCCCACAGTTAGGATGGGAATCCATGTGAGGCTTACCTAAATCATGCCAATCTCCTTCCATATTCAGTTGGTTGATTTAGGAAGGATTATATTAGAGAAATTATGCATGATTTTATAATTATTTGTTTCTTTATTAAGATATTTTCTATACATCTATAAATATGGATAGTTTTGTGCTTCCCACCTTGACCTTAATTTCAAATATCTAGATAGCATCCCGAGCCTTTGAGAAGGTTTGTCTGGCTGCATCCTATATGTCCTTTATAATAGATTTTTTTTTTTAAAGGTTCTATCTATGTCCTTTACAATAGATAGGAACATAAAGTATCACTAATTTCTGGAAATATGAAATTCCACAACTATGACATAATCATGGAGTCTGCTTCATCCCATGCCTAAATATTATGATCTCCTTTTTTTGATCCTATCCCAAGGAGGTGCAACTTTCCTTTACCTTTCAAGTAGGTATTCACAAATTGAGATCACTTCAAGTAATTCTTCCCATTTAAGCGATAGGAAGAATGCATATTTTGGAGATCTCCTCTTCCTTGGTGCATCATAGAGTCCTCCATTTGGTTAAAGCTTTGGGATGAATTTGCTTCAAACATTGCGACGACAAATGATAACGATGAAGGCTATATCATGCAGGGAAGCAATGAAGGATGTGTTGGTTATAGATAGGATAATAACAAGGGAAGGCCGACAATGAAGGCACGCTAGTACAAAAACTCAAAATTCTCGCAATGGCAATGAAGGCTCTGATACCATGTTAAATTCAGAGAATTTAAGAGGGAAATGACTTAATTTTATTCCACAAAACTATCCCTATTTATAGATCTATCCAAGATATCTTAATAAAGATACAAAGAATTACAAAATCATGCATACTTTCTCTAATATAATCCTTCCTAAATCAATCAACTAAATATGGAAGGAGATCGGCATGATCCATGTGGGCCTCCCATGGATTCCCATCCTAGTCGTGGGATCAAAATGTTAAGGGACGGCTAGGCTTTAACAATATGTTTTAAAACATTTGGCATCTTTTTAATTGGTGCACTTCCAACAAGGAATAAACAAACATGATTTGTGCGTTAACAATCTATTTTTGGATGTTAAGGCTAATATGGAGTGCCCCTTGCTTTGATAATTGTTGCAATTGGTTGCCTTTAATTATGAGAGCTTGCTTTGATACCACTTATTTGCCGTGCCACAATACACTCAAAGAGTTTTTGCAAACTCCTCCAATTTAGTCCAAACAATCTAGCACAATGGATAAAACTATCCAATCAATCTATAATGAACGCACAAGCTATATGATGATGATTGATTTATATTATGCTAGATGTGTCAGCAAAGAAACTTTAAGCATGGTTATAATTGTTTACTCAAAAACAGTAGTACACAATCATTCAACACATGGTAATCACCACATAAGCATTATTGTAAGCACAACCAATGTAAATACAAGTAAATATGAAAGAGAGAATGCAAATTAATATTAACATGATTTGGTAGCAAATGTGTTTGTCTACGTCCCAAGTATCATTCTATTGGAAAATCCATTACGCCTCATATTCCACCATAGATGGAGAAGCTTTTGTACTACCCTAACTATTCTACATTCCCTACAAGTACTTTCTTTCCCTCTTATTCTTAAAGGCTGGGATATCCCACATGTTGGTTCTTTGCAAGGGCACCATTCCAATACCTCTAGTTTTGGTTAATATTGAACATAATAATGGATGCAAGATACAATACTGAACCTTTGATGAAAGATTGTTGGAAAAAGATAAAACCAACAAAGGATTGAGAAGAGAAGACTTGGATTTCAAATGTTCAAAGAAGAACCTAAATAATACATAAAGTTCTCTTTAAATATGATAATAAAATGCTTTTTCCTTTGTTGTCAGCGCATTAGAATAAGCCAAAATTAATCCTATTTCTAGGCAGAGGGGTACCAAAAACTTTTGAAAAGTTAATGAGTTGTTATAAAAGTAGTTGTTGCATGTGATATCCTAAGATATAATTAGGGGTGTCAATTTTTGACACGACACGAAACCTGACCCGAACCCGACCCGGAAAAATCTGGGTTCGGGTCAACCCAAACCCGAAACGGGTCGGGTTCGGGTTCATGAAATCAACCTGTTTTAAAAATCGAGTCGGGTTCGGGTTGACCCGCCAACCCTAAATTGACCCGAAAGTGACACGAAAAATTATTTTTGACCCGAAAACCCGAGATTGACCCGAAAACCCGAGATTGACCCGATTATTGACCCGAAAATTAGCAATTTTGGGTCAATCCCGGGTCATTCGTGTCGTGTCGGGTTGACCCGGACCCGAATCGGGTCGGGTTCGGGTCTAGAAACCTGACCCATTTTTAAAAATTGGTCGGATTCGGGTTGACCCGAACAGTGCCGGGTCAGTTCCGGGTTCGACCCGAACCCGACCCATTGACCCGAATTGACACCCCTAGATATAATGATGAGAGGGCCCAACTTTGGGATGATAGTCACTTTGGTCGCTCTTTTCACAAATGAGTGCATTTTTGATATAATGTATGCAAAATTATATTATACTTCGAGAAATTTCATAGAACGTATAAAATGTTTAAAGTATTTTTGAATATGTAAGGTTTGGGATTGCCTATAGCATGTGGAGAAGATGAGTATTGCAGTCAGGTTGGGAGCACGCATAGGAGCAAGCTATGAAATGAAATTTGTATAGTGAAGTGTTTCACTAGTCAGCATAAAATATGCATATCATTATTTTATTCAATTTGGCTTTTATGATTCAGCATATTTGGTTAAATATGTGATTTACTGTAAGACCGATTTTAGATCTCCTATACTCTTTCGTGGGAATTGGTTAAAATCTTGAGTAAATTTGCCATCGAATCCTAAATCCTCATAGTTTGAGTTTGTTTTCAATGGATTTTTTTGGTTTTTTGTTGGACTAGGGGTGGGGGTGGGAGACACTACAATGATGTTTTTTCCTTCCCTGATTGCAATAATTTATGTTTTGCATGCAATACCCTTTAACCTTTCTTTTTTCGTTGCGAGCTTAATTTTTTGTTTAATGTCTTAGTTTGTTCATAATTTTTTTGGGGTGAATAAATTAAGGAATCTACCGAGGCACCAGTTTGGAAACCTTCAGAGCAAGATGTTCCCAGCATACTTTACACTTGTTTCAGTGTGCGCTGCTTCTTCACTGGCAGCATTTGCATACCTCCATCCATGGAAATTGTCATCATCCCTGGAGCGATACCAACTTGGATTTCTCCTCTCTTCTCTTGGCTTCAATCTTTCTAACCTTCTGGTGTTCACTCCCATGACAGTTGAGGTAATACTCCGCAAATCTCACCTTCCATTTTACCCGCAGAAGAGTTGTTTTTATTATGTAAGATATATTTGTTGAGTGTTGCATAAAGAATTTTAGATGACAAATGCATTTTGATTCTAATTTGTTTGCATGTTTTTTTTTTTCTTGTTTGGTGAATTCTAGTGCCACTTTTCCAGAAGTTTGGTTACTTTGATAGTTTCTCCATGCTGTGAGTTGGAAAAGTTAGATCTTCCTTTTTTTATTCTAATTATATTGGCCTGTTTTTGTGAATGCTAAAAGGGGGCCAATTTTATTCTTGAACCTCATCAAGTTCATTATTTAGTCCCATGAGGGCTTAAGCACATTTTTTTTCTTAATGATTGATTTATACAATGCTTCATCATGAGAGTGCTTCCAATCATGGTTCTCAAATGTATCAAGTTATTGCCATTGACGTTTGAGAGAACGAAATATTGAGTAACAAATATGTTAACTTGGTTGTAGTTTTGGAGGGTTTTTTCAATCGAGAAGAGTTCTGATATGTTCACATGACTTGAGTATGTTTTTTGATAGCTTTCTAAATCACATTAGCAGCGGATTTGTGTAAGCAATATTCTCCTATCTCGATGGTCATGGAGCTGATAAGCATTGATATTTTCTTATTATCCTCTAATTTCTAGATTTTGTACGCTGGATCTTTTTTTCTTGGAGTTGGGATTGATCCGGTAAGGTAGTCAACTTTGCATCTCCCACAAATAAACATCTTCACAACTTGTGACCATTGGGTATAGTTGTGGCCATTTAGCTTGTGGCCGATGATTGGAATTAGGTTGTTTTCTGCTTGGTTAGTGGGTGTAGGTATGAGAACATCTTGATCATGTGAAACTTCATTGCATGGAGGATTGTCCTCTGAATGTCATTCTGTATGTGGTCATGCAGATGGTTAGAATATTGTACAGAGAAACACAGGCCGTATTCCTGTTGTCTTTTAGCAAAAAATAGTGATGCTTATGGGCCATATTCCTTACTTGCTGAAATGAGTAAACTCCAAGCAGTGTTTTGCGAAATTCTATATGTCATACTGTAGCAGTTGGTTGCAGGGCGACTGTTTGGCCACTTCAGATGGAGGGATTTACAGACACTAAGAACACCTACAACAGGCGGCAGCCTCTGGCTAGAGTTGGTGACTGTGATGTCTTAGATGGGTCACCGCTTGGAAAGGAAGATAAAGAGAGAAAAAAGAAAGAAGATTGAAGACAGGATTCTAATTTCTTTCATTGTGGATTCTAATTCCTTTTTATGTATATGCTCATTTTGTATCCTGTCTTTAAGAGCAAATATGCATTGGAGTTACTCTGGTAGAAGATAAGATTAGAGAGAGTCGCCTTAGATGGTTTGGTCACATAAAATGGCGGCCTTCCGATGACCCGGTTAGGAAAGTAGATGCATTAGATTTGATTTATTTTAAGAAAGGTAGAGGTAGACCTAAAAAGACTTGATTAGAAAATATTAGAAATGGTCTTACTTTATTAAATTTAGATGAGAATTTGAGGCATCTAAGTCATAAGGCCGAGAGCCAACGAATAATTGCCTTTCATGGGAACTGTATTGGCAGCAACTGCTGGAGGAAGTTCAGGCTAGCAGGTTTCAGCACTAACGCCCTGTCAAAAACGGAAATTCATTGGGAAGGAAAGGCTCATGAAGTTGGTAATCATTGTCAACTGTTCCTTTAATATTTTATTCCCATTTTTTTCACAAGCTTGCTTTGTCAATTAGTTTCACAAGAAACTTGAGATTGATTGTCATGTAAGCGCCTACCTCTTAGCTCTCTTTCACTAAATTTCAGTGTCAAGTGGCATGAGAGCCCTAGGTTAGGATGCTGCCTAAGAGGGATCACCAACATCCAGTTCAAAAATCACCATGGAAGGCCTGCCAAGAGAAATTAAGTAATTACAACATCATCTTGTGGAATGTGAGAAGCGGAAATATGAGACATATTAACTCAACTCGCATGATAATTAAGAAAAATAAGAGATGGAAAATCCTTTTCATTAATCATTCCAAATATCATTGAAAGAAGGTAAACCTTGCCAAAGGTTTCAAAGAAAGCAAGCAAATAGAGAGAAAGGATTCATTTAACTGACCTCACATAATGAGATAAAGACTTGTTGTTGTTGTGGAGCTTAGGCATTTAAATGGCATAATTACAGCAGTAATTGATTTAAAAACTTTCCAAGTAGGGAAAGCTTTGTGATGCTTTATTTGTTGAGTGTGCCAATATATAGACAATTAGAGTGAATACAAAAGGTATGAAATAAAATAGCGAATATCTTCTTAATTATGAGGATAAAAATAACAAAGATCAATTGTGCTTTATAAAGATAAAATTTATATATCTATATCTACGTCTATATATATATATATATCAATGAGCTCAAACTTGTTAATAGCTTGGAAATTGAAGTTGGCCAAGAGCCTTGTTGAAAATATTTGCTGGTTCTGATCTTGGAACAGGAGGAATGACAATCTTCTTTGATAGTATTGTTTTTTGAAGAAAATGGTAATCAACGTTAGTGCTTTTTTTTTTTCTAATGAAACATAAGATTACTAGCAATGTAGATAGCAAAATGATTGTCATAATTTAAAATCATTGGCTGGGAAATTGGAAAAACCAATTTTCCTTAAGAGGGTCTTAACCCATATTATCTCACATAGAGTAGGACGCCGTATTCATTCTTAACACTTGATCTCGTCACCATTATTTATTTCGTTCTCTTCCATGTGATTGTCTCATATAATTGTACATCAAACAAATGTAAATATCCTATTCATCAATGGACCTAGCATAGCCATCGGTAAAGAAAGATTCCACATTAAGATGTTCTTTCTTTGTTTATTGGAGTTCATCATCCTGGTGACATCTTAATGTGGTAAAGATACATAGAACTCTTTTTCAATGTTCCTTTTTAGGAGTTGGCATGTTTTGACTTATAGATCCATTAACAAAGGATTTATCTACTCTAGTGATGGTGAGATAAATCAATTTACAAATCAATCATTAATAAAAAGCAATGTCTTTCTGTATTTCATCATTTTTTATAATAATTTTTTTTCAATTGGATTATTAACAAGCTTGTAGCATAATATCTTTATTTATTCAAGAAGGTTAGTTGCATACTTCCTTTGAGATAACGAAACTCCTTTGTTGTAGGAAAATTCAATGCCCAAGAAGTATTTGGGTTGACCCCAAATCTTTTATCAGAAAAAAACTTTTATAGAAAATAATTTAATAACTCTTATTTAAATCACCTCCAATAATAAAAAAAATATCATCAACATAGATTTCCATAATAATAGAATAAGATCACTTATGTCAGACAAAGATTGAGTGATATACTGAATTTCTACGATGGCCAACCTTGGCAAGAACTTTTTCAAATTTGTCGACGAAGCTTGAAGGCTGTTCCATTTATAGCCTTATTGAATTTGCATATTTTGGTTTTCACTTGAGCAGCATGCTTAGGCGGTTGCTCCACATACATAACTACAGCTTTAATGAGATGAAAACTATTACTGACATCCATTTGAAGTTAAGGCCAACTTTGATTGATGGTGACAAACAAAAGAATCCAAGTAGAGTTGAGCAGAGCAATATGAGAGAATGTGTCAAGATAGTTATTCCCATTTATTTTAGTAAAACCTTTAACGACAAGATATGCCTTGTACTTATCATTGGAGTTGTCCATATGAAAATTGATGGTGTAGACCTATCTATATAAGTCCAGTTTAATAACATGAGGTGTCACCAAATCTTATGTTCATTGATTGAGCAAGACAGACATTTTGAAATCCATGGTTTGTTTCCATCAAATATTCTACAGCGCTTCGTGATATATCTTAGGAATAGTAACATATGACAAAGACACGATATAACCTAGAAGCTAGAGGAAATAGGGTCAAAGATCATATAAGATTGAATAAGATGAATAGAGTAATGTCTTTACCTTTTAGAAGAGCTATGGTGATGTGAATCAACTAGGAGTTACCTGAGAAATTAAAAGGAACAATTGATTAAAACTTGCTAATATAAAATTATTGTTGGCAAATAAAGAGTTAGGAATTCAAAATATTCAACTTGCTTAGGCAAAGCAACGCTCTTGAGATTAACCAAACAATCCAATCAAAATCCAAAGACAATAGTAAATGTTACATGCACATAACATAATCCATCACTTAATAACGAGAGGTTCACCTTGAGTACCTTCTCACTCAATCACTCTTAGGCTTTAGCGGAGAAAGACGAACCATACGAGGAAGGAGATTACCACTAGGAGGATGGCGCCGAAGACCTTCGTTGATGGAATGGTAACCGGCGGTGGAGGAAGAGTGGATCGTCCGATGAGAAGCCAAGTCTGGGTTGTTGAATCTCGATCGTCTTGGCGAGACAGTAAATGATGCGGTTGACGTAGCTTTTCACCGAGTCGTCGTACTCCCACTCTGGTTCGTAGAAAGGAGAACGAAGGATGTCAATCTCTCCTTGGGTGTTGTAGGCAAGACCGGGATCGACCTCCGGGTCGGCCATAAACCAAAGGAAAGAGGGAGGAAGAAGCTTGCCTTCGTCTTGTGGTTTCAAAATACATGAGAGGCTTAGGGTTTCTAAGTGGCAAAGGGGGCGGCCGAGGAGGGAGAGGGTAGGGGCGGCTAGGTAAGTTAGGATCTAGGTTAGGTTGGGGTTGGGAGGGAAAGTTTTAATAAATCTGAAATTAATTCAGATTTAAGTGGATTTGGAGGGAGTTGGATTTGAAAATTCGAATTCAAATTCAACCAAGGCTTAGGATCCAAATAGGCAATCAATGGGTGAAGCCCATTAATGGGCCGACGACATGATGAGGGGAGGGAGAGGATTTGGAGAGCTTTTAAAAGTTTCCAAATGGGGTTTACTAATTAAGGAGTGGAGTAATTAAATCCAATCCAATTTGAAATTAAATTGAATTTGGATTTAAAACTTTCCAAATATAGCTATGTCAATTTAGGAAGTTATTTGAAATTCAAATTTGAATTTCAAATTGAAGAGTTATCTTCCTAAATCACTTGGGGGTGAGTTTTGATAAGTGGTAATGATGATGGAAAATCATCATTAATGGTGGGAGGGCCAAGGTGGCCGGCGACAAGGCGATGGGAGGGGCTTAGGGGTTCGGTTGGATGGGAGGATGGGGCTAGGCTGGCAGGTGGGTTTGGGGTGGTGGAGTTGTGGGGTGATTTGGGCGGGGAAATGGCCGGCGGTGGAAGGGCTAGGAGGAGCCGACGGGTGGGGTGGGGGGGAAGAGAAGAAAGCAAAGTAAAATAAATTAAGCCACGAGCCGCAGACCCTTCAAACGACTGGTGGGTATTGCGCTTGCTCTCACCTTGAGCTCTCTCTCCCTTCTCTCTAGTGCTCACACATGAAGAAGAAGAAAACACATGAAATTTTCATTATCAAATCATCATCCCATTACAATAGATGAGGCCTCAATATGTAGGCCTAAAATAAAATAAAATAAAAGACTCAAATGCCCCTTGGGCTACAACTCAAATAAACTCAAGTAAAAAAAGGGTACAATTGGAACTAGAAAATAAATAATACATAAATGCATAAAAAATAAAAACTACGAATCGTAGCCGTCGATCTACGATTCCTGCACCGATAAACTTATCGATAACATCTGTCGATGTCCTCATCATATGGTCATATAGAGACCAGAAGATTTTTTAGGCTGGGAATGTTGAGCTATCTAACAATGTTATTTGAGGTGTTGTAGATGGTAGACGAGGCGAACTTGTTTTAACTAGGAAATAAGAAGGCATTTTGGTTGTAGGGGGAAGAGGGGCCGTTAGAGTGGAAGAGGCGGAAATGGGATTAGTGGAGGAGAGTGTATTTGTGAAATATGACATTTGCAGAGGTATAAATGTGGCAAGTAGTGGGGCTACAACAACAATAGGCTTTCTAAGAGTGAGAATATCATAGAAAGATGTATCAACTGACTTGAGAACGGAGTTTGTCATAAGCACAAGCAAAATATAGGTAAAAAACTGTGTGTATGAGGAAAGGACTGCCCATAATATAAGAGATTGAGGGGGTCACATTATCAATAATAGTTGAAGAGAGCTTGTTAATAAGATAGCGGACATTCAACACTTCGTAACTTCAGAATTAGCGTGAAACATTCATATGGAGCGTCAACAATATCTGTGCAACATTTAGTAAATTGTGATGCTTGGATTCATTAACCTCATTTTATTGAGACTTACGGGGAAATGAGGTTTGATGAATGATTCTATTGTCAGCACAAAATGATAGAAATTGAGATTCTTAATATCCATAATCAATATCGTTTGCAAAGAATTATTACTGTGCAAAGTTTTATTCATGGTATAGTAAATTGTGATGCTTGGATTCAACAACCGAAATTGAGAATTATGGGGACATGAGGTCTGGTGAATGATTCTATTATCAGCACAAAATGATAATGATTGAGATTCTTAATTTCCATTATCGGCATCACTTATAATGCATTATTAGTATACAATTAGCATAAAAAGAACTTTGATTTCCAGATGAAATGTGGGAATCATAGCCGAATGTCAAATCAACATTTGAGTTAATAGACCCATGCGTCAAAACAATGATCGCCAACAAAGATTATCAAATATTTTGGTGGGTAAGGACATGGCTTGGACACTATTTTTTGACAGGACTAGCTCTAAAGAGTCACCATTAGGACTTGACGTATGGAAAAGATCTCTGATGATGCTTACCATGCTTACAAGCATTACATTCAAATCTAGTGAGGAAAGAGGAGGTAGGAATAAACTTTCAAAGATGTTATGGTGGTGGATAAGCCAAACAATAATGTATTAGCATGGAGTGATGGTGGACATGAAGGCACCTCAGATCGTGTTGGTTAGGTAGTAGATTCCATTAGCTTCAATACCTCTATCAATTATATTCTCCTTAACGAATCATGAAACACACAAAGGGATTTAAGGTTATATAATAGTTGTGAGTGCAAGTAAGACAATGGATTGAAAGTAAATTTATAGGAAATTTAGGAACATGTGACACATAGGAGAGATAAGCCCTTAGTGAGAGATATAGTAACTTTATTTGACATAGGCTTTGGGGAACCATCAACAAGGACAAGTGAGAAAGATGACATGTTAAGGGAGAAAATAATTGGTGATTCTTTATCATATGTGAAAATGCACTAGAGCCTAAAATTTTAGAATGTGCCAGGAGAAGTAGCAACAATAGAACCATAAAAGAAACAAATATGAGAAGCAAACATAAATGTGTGAGATTGCCAAACAAGGCAATCATATTCCTCTTGATATAAAGTGACCACTCCATAAAAAAATGTTTGGGGTGGAAGTGTCTGTAGTCGCCAGAAAGAAGTTATAATAATGCTACATAATGGAGGTAATCAAACTTGGATGAACGCTATTATAAGAAATGACTAGTGCAGCCACTATGAAAGCTAGGATAAAATGCTTTTCTCCCACGACCATGACTATTGTTTGTTCTACCATCTCGACCACCATAACCACCATGATGCTTCATGGTGAGATCAGATTGTTTGAAAATTAGCTATGAAGAAGAAAAGAGCTCGGTGATTCGAATAACTCGAGGGAGATTATTGACAATGTTGGGAATGATAGAGTGATCTATCATAAATGATTGAATATGAAGGAGGGAAGGGTCAAGCCTAAAGAGATTGGCAACAACAAATTTCTTCTATTTTTGTCAAAAGGTCATATCATAAGGTAAATGACTTGTATTGAAGAAGTTCGTCCCACTTTTCAAATGCTTGCCAGTTAGAATATTTGATAGTGTCATCATGATTTAGAGGAGACACATCAATATATTGATGTCTCTTATGGGAGCCAACAAGAACATGAAAAACCATAAAAAGATAATTAGTTCTATTAAATTTGATGTTGATATTGATGGTGGATGAGGATTTTGTCTCATGAAGAGGAGATGAAGACGCTGTGCTACCATAAAAATGAAGGCACAAAGAATCTTAGTGGAACTTAAATCATCGATATGAGTGAATGTTGGGAAGAGAAGTCTGGAAGCAAGAAGAATTATGCATATAAAATGCAATGAAGTACGACTACAAGGGTGGTTGCATGCATTGATAAGAGAATTAGTGGTAACGAGTTAAGTCATAAGCGTGGGCAAGCACATTTGTGCCCGAGAGGCATGTGTGTGTGTGTGAGAGAGAAAGAGAGAGAGAGAGAGAGAGAGAGAGAGAGGTGTGGTAACAAGAAGGCTCATGCACAAGTTGCATATGCAGCACACATGCGAGCGCAACAAGCAGTGCATGAGAGAACAAGTGGGAGGGTTGTGTGTAAGCAAGCGAGAGTATGCAAGCGAATATGACGTGAACAATAGGGAGGGACAAAAATAACTAGGTTTAAGATTAATCCTGCTCTTATACCATGTTCAAGTATTGGTTGAGAATAGTTCTTATATAGACAAATAGGGTGAATATAAGAGGTAGGAAATTCAATGGAGAATATCCTCGATTATGATACATAGAAACATTCTACTTATATTTAGTTAATTAGTATTTTATTATATTACTATTTTCAATCTTGCACATTCAAATTAAATGAATCCTTATCTTTCCACAATTCGAGGGATAGCCTTTTCTTTCCTAAAATCAAGTAATTGTAATTGGAACTTCAATTAAAACTTGTTCAAAACAATCTTAAATTAACGTAAGCCTATGCTGGCTAGATAGATAAGACCTGCTTGATTGACCTATCTGATATAATATGACTGATATCCTTCTCTTTGTCTTGATCATTAAGAATTCATTTGATGATTCATTTTCACTTGTGGACTCCTAATGACTTTTTTTTTTCTTTTTTTTTTGTCGACTCCTAATGACTTGTTTCAATTTTAATGGTGTGATTTGAGAATCTTCTTGAAGAGATCCTTTTGGTGGATCATTGAGAGGATAGCATTACCGAAAAGTTTGTGTTTGGAATTTGAAACTCAGGATTATATTTCGGTTGGTTTTAAACGATTCAATAGTATATGAGGCATTTAATAATATAAGACAGTTCTGTAAAAAAAAAACTAAAGCACGAGTTTCTATGACATTACATGGTGTGATTGATTTTCATGGTCTGCAACACTGCAATGTACTTTTTACCACTTCTTTTTTTCCTGAACATAACCTGAATTTTGATGGTTAATATCTCTTGAAAAAAAAGGAAGTTTTAAATTTTAGCATCACCATTTCTGTTCTCATATAAATTGAAGAATATCCTTTGTGTTTTGAAATATTGTAAGCTTATGGTTGTTATAAATTATTCAAAAGTAGACCTTAGTCCTGTGTTTTGTTATGTCTTTTTCGACTTTCCCACCATGCTCAGTAAGATTGTTGCTATGAATTTTAGAGAAATTCTGTAGTCTGTGGAGGATAAAATTATGTTTTAAAGAACGCCAGGTGATTGTTATAGTCCTTAGGATTAAAAAGATGATAGAAGCTTAAATTTTGATAAAGGAGGTTGAAGTCTTGAGCATTAGTTATATCCAGACAATTATAGTTTTAAATGCTTTTTAGAACTTGTAACATTCTGTTAAAAATCTGAAGCATGTGATCTCTACTGTACTAAATGTTCAAATAATGATTAGACTTTTTTTTTAGTTAGAAGCAAAACTAACTACACTTGAAAATAACAAACCACCACCTAACTTAAAACAATTTTATAACCCCTCAACACAGTATGTATCACATAAACCTAGGAAGAGACACTATGACCCACATATGCTAGTAAATCAATTTCCTGGTGTTAGATGTTACTCTTGTGGCATGTTAGGTCACATAGCCCGTACTTACACAATCTACCGTAGGACACGTCAAGGGTATGTCCTTAATTCTTTGGCTTGGTAACCAGGTCAGACTAGGGTTGGACAGAGATGTTAATACCTTGATTGGTTTCGGGTTGACTTGCCTAATATCAACCTTTTGTATGCAAATCCAAAACTGAATAGACTGATCTTAACTTCTAAAACTTCAATTGTTGGGATCTTAACAAATTAATGTCATAAACTTCGGCTACTGAGATTCACAGAAGATTTACCTTTGGGTGCACCAAATTTGGTTCAACCTGGCACTTCTGAAATTCGTTAGTTGTTGGATTTTATGTTTCGCGTTTTTATAAACAAGCAGGTAGTTTGTGTTGACTATTGAGATAATTGATGATAATGCCGGAGCTTTATATTAGTTACAAACTACAATGTTTTCATTTGAAAACTGAGAGTTCGTGTGTGATTACTCTGGAAGGAATGCAACAGTGGAATGTCCTCATTTGCTGTAACTTATGCATGTCATGATCTTGATATTTGATTATTCATAACTGTCATGTTTGAGACAAATTATTTTGTGCGGACACTTAATGCTGTTTGAAGATCAATCAGTATGCGCCACATCACCTTATGCTCGGTACTGCGGCTCGGTACCGCTGATGTGGCGCATTCTGGTTGATCTCCGTTTGGTGTTCTGGGTCTGGTCTCCTTACAGAATAATTTCTCCATATTTGGTTTGCTAAGTACACTTTCCCGAACATCCATGCCTAACTGAAACCCCGATCCTTTTGGGATTGTGCACAAAAAAAAATATATTTTTTTCTTTTTATCTTCTATTCGTTCAACATACCCTAACGCTTCATTAGAAATCAATGCTGACAAATATTCATTATTTTTCTTAAATTTACCACAGATGATGAAGAAAAGGCACAAGGTCGAACGCGATCTGAGCATCGGTGAGGAGGTCGGATGGTCAAAGAATGTGGAGGCTGCAAAAGTGAACCCTAAGCTTGCAGCCATGAACAAGAAGTTTGGGATGATACATGGCCTTTCCTCTCTTGCAAATATTCTTTCCTTTGGCAGCCTTGCAATGCACTCCTGGTACCTGGCTGGTAAGATTAAACTGTAGAAATATTGAAAGAGATAATTTCTTCTCTGAATTCGTTCTGCATATGGTGAAATGAGATTTACTGTTTCTGAACGCTGTCATCTACTATAATCAAACCAAATCTATGAAACCTTAATGTCTTTGTTACTTGATGATCCTAAAAAATTCAGTCTTACTGATTTTATATTTGATTCTCCCAACAATGTCTAAGCAAACATTGGACAGCCCGGAGATCAATCAGAACGTGCCACGTCACCTGATATGCAGCGGTATCAAGCACCAGTATCGAGCAAAAAAATGACATGACACGTTCTGGTTGATCTCTGGACGACGGATGGCTTCCGCACGGAATAATTTTTCTCGATGTGCTTATCAGAAAGCACTCTCCTATCTTAAAAAAAGGGTCAGTTGAATTATTTTTAAAGCTTTTGATATATATATATATATATAGTGGAATGGTTTCTATGTGAATATGATTTATTTTTCATCTATGATATTTATCTCAAAATAAATTCAAATAAAATTTATCTGACTCAATTTTGAGGTAGAATATTTAAATATATATTTATATTTTCAAAATTTTTGTCTGATTTGTAAATTTTTATTTTTGAGATGTTGTGAATGGTGTTCTTCACAAAGACTCAATAACTTTTTATTTATGGATCAGCTAATAAATTATTTTTATATAATATTTTGAGCAAAATTTGGATCTAACTTTGATAATTCCATTCGACAATAAAAAAAAGCTCTAATTTGAGTTTTTAATGTCTAGAAAAAGCATTTTGGTATATGGGTAGGACATAAAATGGCATGTTATGGAATTATTAGCGTTAAATAGAACATTTTAAAATTAAAAAAAAAAGTAAACTTGTAGATAGCCATTCCAAAATAATTTTAGGATTTTTAGGGTTTGTTTGTTCAAACAACATTTATAATGTATTGTGTTGTGTTTTATTTTGTTTTTTTTTTGTTAGTATTTCAATTTGGTTAGTATTTGTTTTTTTTAGTATTTCAATTTGTTTTTTTAAATCTAATATAGTTTTTTAATGAAAAAAATTTAAACTAAATTTTTGCACTAAAAAAAGTTGCTTTAGAAAATAATAATTTTTTTATCTTGAAGTTGTAATGTGCGCTTGTGATTCCTGCTTATCACTGCCAATGACCTCGCTATCAATATTGTCTATTATAGTAGTCGGCTCACCACCATCTGCCACTACCTGCTATCAATAGAGGCCACCAGCCAAAGCTATCTATTTTGTCATTCGAAACGCAAACAGTGTGTACAAGATTGTTGTACATAGTCTCTACAACAATCTTGTATATAATATGTATAAGTCTTGTTTATTCTATTTAAGACAATCTTCATAAGAATAAAATTTAAGAATACATAATAATCCCAAAATAATATCGATATGTTTGAACATATACTCCCACCAAATTGACTTTCGTTAATCCAACCTTTCAAATCTTTGCACAATCATGCAAACTTTCAGTTCTTCTTATCTGACAGTTTCAGCATCCGCGTTCTATATGCATATCATATAATGATAGAATTGAATGTCATCCAAAGCAGGCTCCATCTTCTTCATTGGTTACTCCAAAATTTTAGTGACGATCCGTGGAAATATTTTATTCGGTGAAAACCTTAAACTTTGGGAAACCAGTCGCGAGGTTTTTTTTAATAGAGCATCAACTAAAATAGTCAGGCTGAGTCGTCGGGTGACACGTTAGTTAAAAAATTCAGGTGACTACACAAAAATAAAATTACCAGAAAAAAATATGTGCAGACCTCCGATTGTCAGACTCCCCACAATAATTTTTTCAAATTTGCACATCTTTCTCTTAGGGCCTGTTTGGCAACAAGTGAGATTTAATTTTAGGGGGATTTATTAAATCCTGTAAATTCGAATTTAGTAAATGTAGAGGGTGTTAAATTTTGAAAATTATTTGGTATGACAAATATTAAATACTGAGACATTATTTGATATTACTAACTATTTAATTAAGTTAAATTAGATACTTAATTTATGCACTAATTATAATATTAATTATTTAATTAATTTACTTAATTATTAATATTTTAAATTATATTAATTAAGTTAATCAATAATATCCGGGATGAGGCGTCTAGGGTTTTTTCATTTCTCTTTTCGTCGTCGCTGTTCCGTTTCGTTTCCAGGAGTTGTAGAGATTGCACGTGTCGCTTCTTCGGCTCCTTCGACCACTTTCCCTTCCTGTTGGATCGGGAGTTACAACATTTTGATCGGGAGCAACAACGGGGGCTCGCTGGTTGTGAAGGTAACTTTCTACCTTTGCGCGCTTCTTCGGCCAAATCCCATAAATCCGCCGAACCGGGGATTTAGTAAATCCTAGGGTTTCTTGTCTTCTCGTCTATCCACTTCTCTTTGGCTTCCTCGACCCTCTTCTCCATTGCTGCCGTCGTCTGTTCTATCTTCCAACTTCTGTCGCCTCCTGCTCCTCCTCCTCCTCCTCCAGCGCCTAATTTGCCCTCTGCCGGTCAGCGTTGTTTGAGTGGACTTTTGCTCAACAATCCACTTCTTTGATAACCAATCCTTTATTTGATGATTTGAATATCTAACCTCTCCATTGAAGGTAAGAAGAAATACAAACTAACCAAGAGGCCGGCGGTACCTTCTCTGGAACGTCTTCCCTACCGGTCTTTGGGCCTGCCCCTGCTCACTAATTTAATGAAATTACTCGTTCTCCGATAAAGTATCCACCGTGCAAGGTATTAAAAAGACTCTTTCTTCCGTCTCAGGAAATTTGCTCTTTTTTTAATAATTAATGGATTATGACATGCCATTTTTATCGAGAACATTTTCCACTTTTATACTTGGGGAACTTCCTCGCCTGACTTACTACAGACATTCACGAACTTTTCTCCTTTCCACGGGAGGGCGCTGGCTGGTCCTATGTCTGAGCTCAGTCTTGGTTGCCCTCGATTTATATGGTTATCCTAGTTTCTTAGAAGCTCAATTTGTGTTTTTTCATTTTTCATTTTTTATTTTTATGTATGCCTTGATGAATATTGCTGCATTGCTCCCATATGCTTTCAGTTGTTGTTGTTGAAGATTGAGTACTTGTTTGGCAGTTTTAAAACAGTTGTGAAAACTGTTTGAAATCATAAAAGATGGTTACATAGTTACTTGATTGAATTTTGGTACTAGTACAAATATGGCTATGTAAAGTATGAGAATAGTGCGATAATGAAAATACAATAAAACATGAGGAAATGCTACACTAATAAAATACTATAGATTCTTACTACAAATTCAAGTTACATGTGATAATTTCATATGTCAACATAATAATTATAACAACACCCCACAAACTCATGTTGCAGCTACAAGAAGCATTAAGAGTTTGCCTAAAAAAGGTAAAAAATGCGAAAGCATATGTGACTTGGTAAACATTTTTGCAATGATTCATAATTTGAACGTTGGGTCCTTTTTGTATTTTCCCATGCACTTGCAACCAACAACACCTTCTATACTAATTGATATATCTACAAAAAATTAGCATGAATCTCGAGGAAAAATTTTAATTGAAAACTTTTAGAATTAAATTCAATATCATTTGAACTCTAATTTCAACAAACTTATAGTCGAACTAAACGTCTCGACAAGACGAATCCAAATATACTAAAAGTGGCCAAATTCAAGTCTAAATTAGTTCAAATCAAACACTTGAAGCATAATTGAAAGCTTCAGACATTGATTGGATGATCAGATGATCTCCAAACTTGGCACACTTATGGTTAAATCAAGAAGCTTGGTGAGATGAATCCAACATGCCCAAAATCACTTAATTCCGACATCATTAAGGCACTTTATTGCCAAGTAAATGCCTCATGATCCAAGGAATAAATGTGGACCGTATAATAGAGTGCTTTGGATTCCAACCTAATTTACCAAAATGCCCCTCTCAAAAATCTTATCCAAAGGCTTTGCAATTGCTACGACGAGAAACCATTGCAACATTGCTTGTGTAATTATTGTTATTACATTCTTGTTTAAGCATTGCTCATGTCATAAATATTGTCTTCGTGTCCTCGTTGATTGCCTTGCATGAAGATGTATGTTGCAAAGCCTCAAAATTAAGTACATGTGCGTGTTGATCCAATGCGATGGGTAAATTTGCAAAATAAGTACATGTGTGCATTATTGCTATGTGGCGAGAAAATTTGTGTTTTCGCTCGTGCATGTGGTGAGAGCGTATGCATGAATTTTCAAACCCAGTGGGATAGAAGACCTCCGATTACGATATCTCATGATATTGACTCTATACACTTTTTTAGTTTGGTGGGAAGACCTAACAATCCTAGTAATGCCCTCCATGCAGACGAGAAGTTAGGAGGATATTGAAATTTAGGTTAAATAGATCCACAAAAAATGTTACTTTAATAAATCATTGCATAAGAATTGTACAATTGAAATAAAAGTTCAAAAAACATAAATTGAGAATGACCATTTAACTGAAAATGGATTTACAAAAAATTTGTAACAAATGCTGTGGCTCGCTTACATGCGCAAACATTACATCCCTTTCACACTCAATGCTTATAATATTCCTGAAGAACTTAACTCTACAGAATTTGATCAGCCAAGTGCATCAAGCTACACCCCTCTTATAAAAAGGAGGGATAAATGATTCTCTAAGGGGTCCTCCATATTAAGTTTTTAGACCATGTAAAGACAAAAAGCATTACATCTTGAATCACTTAAAATATTCCTATTTGCTTTCAACACTACTAGATCAACAACACATTCATATAAGTGGATACAAAATGATCCGTTTTAAATTTCAAAATAAAAATTTGCATGCATTTTGATGATAAATGATCTTGCAAGCAATTAAAAATTGAAATATTTTAAAATCTTGCCTACATCAAAAAGTAATTATCAAATTAATAGCAATGCCTTGAGAAGTGTGCCGTTGATTCGAGAAGCATACAATCACCTCAAGAAGTGTACATTTGCATCAAAAGACCTTGCAACTGCCTGAGAGGTGTGCAGTTGTATCAAGAAGCATGTCATTGCCTCAAGAAGCATGCAATTTCTCTGAGAATAATATAATCGCTTCAAAAATATGTAAATGCATCAATTAGTGCATATTGAATATGAAGTGCATCGCATTGGCGAATTGAAAAGTGTGTAAGTATATTAAAGTATGCAGGTGCACCATGCAAATGCATAGAAATATGTGCAAGCACATTGTGCAAATGCATCGAAATTTGTGCAAGTACATTAAAAATGTATAACTATATTGTGTATATGCATAAAAAACCAAGAACATTGTATATATGCATCGAGAGGCATGCACAACATATTAGATCATTAAAATCAACTCACCTGCATGTGCTCAGACCAAACACACCAAAGTTTTAAATTTGAGGCCTAAAAATGCTGTGCGGGTTAAAATGAAGAATAAATTTAATTTTTATTTATCTAAAAAATATAAGTGTCAAATAGTGCATAAATCCTATTTTCACAAGTGAAAATATGATTGCAAAATTTGCAAAAATATTTGAATTTAAGTTCATATTAGTCCTTCAATGCCCCTTAAAAAAACATTACAAAAATACAAACTCTCAAGTTTATCGCTCATTTGGTGGCTTGCAAGGCTAATGTTTGAATCCGATCGCTATCAACAAGTGGGTACAATTGAGATGGTTTAAATGATAAAATAGATGTTTATGATGGTTGTATTGACACAAATCTAAGTGGAGGTGATTCTATCTTTAAAATACCTTTGAACACTGATGTAAACTATTTTGGACGCGAATCCAAGTTAAATACAAGAGTATTGAGAAAGCTCATAAAAATTCAAATACTTCAAATGAACTTAATCTCTTACAATTTAAAGTAAATTTCATCAATCTTCAACAACCATTTGTCAAGTGTGATAAATTTGAGAATAGCCTCATCTCATAAGTGTTAAGGTCTTGTCGAATATGTTGCTACGATTCATTATCAAATAATTTCCCGCTAATAAGGACATGCTACTTGTCCTCTAATCGGCGATTTTGCTTTCAACTGACACCATTAAATTACTGGTTCAACTAAAACTTATGAGTTATCCAATGACTAAGAACCTCTAAGTTCTCCAATGACTAAAAATTATTGAGTAATGAATTATATAGTGTAGTCGATAGGGTATAAAATCGTATGTTAGTTATGATTGTTAAATTTATCCCTTTAGGCAAGTAACTATCTTAGATTTGTTAGGTATCTTGAATGAAGTAACTAATAACTTTCGACAATGATCCTTTGGTTTAGATCATTGAATTTTGATAACTGATTCTCATCTTCCATTTGCCCATAATATATCTCCAAAACACACCATTAAAATCCAACTAGGACATGGAGCTAACATTGAATTGGTTAATGTCATCATAAACACGAGAAATTTCTGAGCCACTCAGCCACCATCCAATTCAATGGTTTATAGATCCTTATTGCCAATGTCAGGGCTCCTGCAGTGCTTGCTATTGGCATGAATGTCCAAAGGTTTAGGGGTTGTTTGGTTGCTGAAAAGAAAATGCAGTGTAAAGTAAATGCAATGTAAAGTAAATGTAGTGCATTCTGAATACTTTGAGACTGCTTGGTTGTCTGCAAAATAAACGCAGGAGAATTGTTTCCCTTGTTTGGTGAGGTAGAACCAAAATAAAGTAAAAGCAATTTTTTTGTAATAATTTATTTTGACATTACAACTAGTGTATTTATAAAAGCAGTGTATTTATAATAATTAGTATTATTTTTGTGTTATAATAATTACTATTATTTGATGTTATAAAATAAGGTGATTGATTAATCATCTATTGCATTTATATTAGGCAAATTCAATGATTACAAAATTCATCATGACTAAAATTTATTCAGGATATCCTAAGCCAATTTACCCTCTTTTGCAATCAATTGGGCTACACAAGAGAAGCATACGGTTTCCAAAAGTACATAATGGGTTATCAAAATACTTCTTTTCATAACTATATTATTAAACATGTTAAATCAGTAAAAAATTATCTTGCATAAAATCTAAAAGTTTCAAGTTGAACCAACATAAAAGCTCAGCGATGAAACTTGAAAGTGTCTACAATTTCCATAACTAGTACACTATGAAACTTGTTCACCAACTACAACAACGCGATCTCTTATCTAGTTAAATACTCAAAATGAAAAAGATTGTTGCAAATGAAATCATGTTGATGCCACACTCCATGACTAAAATTTAGTTAGGATATCCTAAGTCAATTTACCCTCTTTTGCAATCATTGTGCTACACAAGAGCAGCATACGGTTTCCAAAAGTACATAATGGGTTATTAAAATACTTCTTTTCATAACTATATTATTAAACATGTTAATCAGTAAAAAAATTATCCAATTACCTTAAGATCCAAAGACTAATAAAAACAATCAGACAACATCCTTGCAAATCCTTTCCTCCACAATTCGACATAAGAACGTAATCAGAATTACTCCATCTGTGGTCCAAGGGAACGTAGTCAGCGAGCCACTTCGGTGGTTCGAGGTATCGGGACACATGCTTTACAATCATTGTATTTTATAAGTTAACATTTTAATGAATTAAGTCTAATAGATGTTTTGAAAAAAGTAAAGTAAAAATAGTGTATTTTGAAAAATTTGCCATAAAATTGAAAAAAAAAAGAATCTGAAGATAAATATGCAGAAAACTAAAATTTTTAATAAAATTGAAAAATATGAATTTGAAGACAAATGTAAAAATAAAATTTTCCATAAAAATGAGAAGTCTGAATTCTGCACCATTAGGAATTTTCACAAGCACCTAGAGTGCATGAACCTATAGCATGCTCTTTTGGAATTTCAACAAACCTATAGCATTGGTCACGAGCACGAACATCCACACATTGTTCATTGTCCACACACAAGACAATCGGGTTGATGTCGCAAACCTGTTTGTTACATCCCTGCTCCAATACTCGGCAAGCCATGGTCGTACCATCCAATTTATGCTCTTCACAAGCTGAAGGCCATTCTGTCATGGCTGCATCTTCATCGCCATCATTTTACTTAGCATCCATAGCAACTTCCGAACTGCTCTGGTCGCAATTCTTGGCAACCTGATTGCATCCTGTAGGAGTTGAAGCATTGAAGTTGGGAAGCTGTGGCTTCCTTTCTGGTTTTGTCGGCACTCAGAGGTGCAGGAAAGCATATCTGACAAGGACAGAACATCGTTGATGGAGGCGAAGGAGTTTCTTAGAGACTCGATCAAAAGTCTATCTCACACGAAGCAGGCGAAGTTGAACAACAACAAAGAAAGCAAGGGTTACTGTGGCAATGGAGGAAGAAACGAACAAGAGTTACCGCAGTCTTTTCTCTCGTGCCCCCGTGAATTACTTTTTCGCTCGATTTGAGCGGGTTTCATTTACATGTGAAATTAACTACAGCGGGGAGTTTCTAATACATTAGGATTTTACTTCATTTTACATTATGTCCAACCAAACACCAAAAAATAATATATTTCTTTTACACTGCATTCATTTTTCCTCCAACCAAACAACCCCTTATTAAGAGGAATTTGTTGAAGACGATGCTGTTACATATACCTTGAAAAAGGATGTCGATATTTGAAAGACGTTTTTTTATCTAAAAGGCCCAACTATTAAGAGGGATATCATCAACCAAAGGGTCTCTATTGTACCTGCCAATGCTACCATGCAATTGACTGTGCCTTTTGCACTTGGAATGCATATTTTTGACGCTTCCTCATCTTGAGGAAAGCTATTCAGAGGGCAGAGGAAAAGGCGTAACATTGAGTTGCAATTTGCAGAGCCTTCGATCAGGTGATTTGATTTTAAAATAATACTATTAAATTACAGTCACAGTTTGAGCATGTAAGTTCCTTAATGGCTAAAAATTTTTAAGTAATGAATCATATGGTGAACTTGATAGGGTAAAAAACCTTCTGTTTGCTAAGATCGATTTGAATGTCTCCTTGGATAAATATTCATCTCAGATATACAAGGTACATTTGGAGGAAACAACTCATAACTACCGATAAGAATCCTTCAATCAAGTTGGATAAACTATCTTCTCTAACTAAATAGACCAGGGACCCTAATCCGGGGTGACGAAACTTTGAGATCTTGATCTTTTTCTTCATAATTTGCTCACCATCTGCTTTAAATTGAAGGTGGTAAATTCAAATCCTATGTCAAATTGTTGCTATTATATATTAAGCATTAGCTTCTAACTATTGACTTTAATAAAATAATTTACTTGTCATTGGGAGGGATAATTAATCACAACGCTTGCCCTATGCTAAACTTAAAATCAGATCATAAAATCATCACTAAAATATGGAGAAATCTATAGGTAGTGTCTTATCTTAAAAATTATATACCTTCTGAAATTTTGGCTGGAAGCACACCTGAAAGGACATTTTATGAATTTTTGGAGCCTACAATGATTTGTCAATCCACTTGATTCAAGTGACTTGCTAGCGTTAATCATGACAAAAACCTTCTTAGTATAGAATGTTTGAATACAATTTTTTTTTCCTTAAATACTTGTTTGAAGAAGATAGTCATGTTTTGAGAGCTACCTGCTGTTGACGTACTTTTTTTTGCATCGAGCCCGACTAGGCTCGATTGTGTGTTAAATAATTGTAAATTTTATTATTGAGCCCATAAGAAAATGATATTTTTACCCTCCGGGGTAATATATCGTATTCTTATGCCGTGCCCGATTATAAAATATGCAATCCGTTTGAGGATACAAAAATTCTCCAACACCTGCTGAACAAACATAAGTGTGGAAGTTGCAGAAAGTGAAAGGTAAATACTTTTGATGGAAAAATAGTGATTTTTTAACTATGGTTGCATAGTTAGCTAGCTTCCTGTTAATCACATGGAATTGATGGTGCAATGGAGACCCTTTCTACTAAATTAGAAAATGTCCAAAATAGTCCCCATTTGATCTCGGAGTATCATGTTGCTCAAATTAAATTCCTTGACCATGCAAAATTGAAAAAAAATGGGCCATAATATTGTAATTGTGATATAAAATTGATCTTAATTTATTCCCTCAATTATACAAAAATGATCCCAATTTAGTTCCAAGGGAATTATTTTAGATCAACTTTATATAGTTGATGGACTAAATCGGAACACAAGAATACTCTGAAATTCAATTGATCATATACAAATAGTCGGGTGGATTATTTTGAAGTTTACCCCTCTACCAAATTCATCCCTGACTAATTTCATTGTAAAATATGTTATTTCCTTTTTCTGGTAACAGGAGTTTTAATGACAGTATCAAAGCAAAATTAGAAGCATCTTTTTCACAGGAGCAAATGGATGTGCCGCCCTTCCAATAATAACCACTTGCAAGGCATAGTAAGACTAATGATAGAGGCATTTAACTTACTCAATGCCAGCATAAATATTTGGGTCGGATTCAAATCCTTGAAATCAAAGTGATTGATAGTACTATCAACAAATGATCAGTGAGATTGATCAGAAAGTCATGTGATGTTTAATCTTATTATTGGTTTAGCTTTTATAACCATCTTGGTCGTCAAATCAATTCAATGGTTTAGTATTTCATTTGGAAGGTTCTATCAATCAGAGAGTATTGGAACATTTCAAATATTCTTCACAATTTGTGCGGCTCGTGCGCGTGCGCATGTGCATGTGCTCACAGTTATTAGATAGATAATGAGTTCTAAAATTGTATGCAAATTCATTTCTAATTGAACTGGAATTGATTCTCTTTGCGTGGGATCTCAACCAGATATGAAGCCCTGTCATTTAAAGGTCACTAGATGGTGTTTTTTCAGGCAGCGTTGAACTATTTCATCTAGCATCACTGATCTGCTGATTTCTTAGCTCTTTAACTCAACAGCTATTTCTTTTCCTATGATTTTGATTTAAGTTGGATAGCTCAAGAACCATTATCCGTGACCCTAGTTACTATATGTAACTTACGTTTTCTTGGTCTTACTATGTTAGAATTACAATTTTCAGCATGCACTTAAATTTTATTAACTTATTTTTATATAGCTTTTACGTTCCATGAATTTTTGTTTTTCAGATAATGCACAATTCATCATCAGCGCAGGCTGCAAAGCCAAAGGCAGGTTCATCTCAGCTATCAGAGGCTTCTTTGAAGCGCAAGCGCGGGATGTTTCAAAAAGATTGTGAGTTTCATTCGAAACATTTATTTTGTTCTCTGTAAAAAAATTAAGTTGCTGAATTATTGATACTTATTTTTAATGATTCTCTCTTGTATGTCTGACTTATATTGCTAAGGTAATAAATGTTTTTGGATTTTGAATATTTTAATACCTCTGATTCTAAGAAAGTTCATGATTCACAACTACTATCTGAGGGTCCTAACTATTTCATGATTGAAGGAGTGCTTGATAAAAGGACTCTTGTTCCAGCTTTTATAGGATCAAATGTAGTTTACTGTATTATTTTATTCCACTTTTCACTTTTTAGTTACGTAGAAGTGTTTATTTTGTGTTATCCATGGTGCTGAGGGTAGGAGTGATATTGAGTTGAGTTCAAGCAAGCTACCCTCAACTCAAAATTGAGAATTTCAATTTTAGTTAGAACCATAAATGATCAATTTCAAGTCAAGCTTCAAGTTAATTTGAGCCGATCCTTTAAAAAAAATCTACTTCTAAATTAAGTAGATATTTACTATATGTTTGGATAATTTTTTCTTAAATAGGTCCATGATTTTGAAAAAGCCCCCCCTTTTAGGTCACTGTTGTTAAATTCTGCTAACACTTTGGTTCTTATTGTGACCATGCTATTAATTAGGGCCAAAATATACAATGCCCTTTGTTATGTCAATGGTAGCAGCTTTGATCATCATTGTCATCATCATAAACTCCAGATCTTATATACCAAGGACATTCTAGTTACATTATACATTCTGGTGCTATTTTATTTTTTTATGTGCTTTTATTTTGGACCCTTATGATTTTTAAGTCTTTGAGTCATATTGTATTTTGGGTATATAAGTGTTTGGATCATTTTTTATATTAAGGATCATTTTGGGCTTTTATGTGTTATAGGTTTGTTTGTAAGCATGAAAATGATAGTAGGTATATGTTTGGTGGCATGTTTGAATAGTTATTTTATTGTCTTTTGCTATCTCCCACTTTTTGTTATAAACAAGTCTACAATCAAATCACTTTTATGACGATAAATAAATGAAAGTTTTACCTTCACCACTTATTCTTGTGTCTTTTTTTTTATTGAAGTGAAGGTCTTCTTGAGTGAATGTGGAATTTATTCTTATAAAATATTTCAAGGATTGAAAGATTGCTATTACATTGTTGTACTAAGAATCTTCTTATTATTCGTATTTACATATTTTTAATTCTTTAGACATCCCTTCTATAGAATTTCTTATATATTGGTTATTTAGGCTCTAATAAAAATTCAATTAACATTAGGACCTCTATTTGCAAATCTCTTTATTTTCCATTGTGATCTTTCTTGTTTGTTCTTGTGGATGATTTATTAAATCTAGCTAAAATTTTAAGTCTTCCGCTATGCTTTTGTCAATCTTTAAGGTAATTCATTTTAGATTAACTTTCTAGTTAATACATTTTTTTTTCAAGTTAATCCAAACTCATTTGGTGCCTTAAAAAATTGTATATATATAATTTTGGCACTACAAGCATGTTGACCCGTATACGATGACAAAAAGTAAAAAAAAAAAAAAAAAAAAATCAAAATCATTCTCTCATACCTACTCGACGACACCGTTTGCTTGATTTCCTCATGAAATCCTGCAGATCTTACGAGCCGGATGTCCGAGCATCGTCCTTCGCATGTTAATGATGTGATTCGCACAACTGTTGCCTCTAGTGTCGCCATTTACTTGTCGATTAAAGTGGGAATGAAACAAAAGGGGCTCGCCTTCTCTGCTCTTCCTCACGCACGAAATTCCCACTCGAATTCCTGCAAGCTCCCGCCATCTGCAGAACTCCCATAAAACCAGACGTCCGATTCTCCTTATTCCCGTTCGCTCACCTTCCGATCTCTCGCTCTATAGCTGCTTCGACCTGTCCGACTCCAACAAGCCAACAACATGCCGTCGCCTCTGCCTGAAGCCTACCCAACTTCAGATGCCTCCTACCTAATCAAAGGCCAACCGAACCCTGTACCGAATCCTTCACCGAAGCAGCTCAATTCTTTGCCAAAATCCACTCAATTGTTCAACTCTACATCGCTCGAACACCTCTATACCCCGTCGAACCGTCCCTCCCTCCTCTGTAAACTGCCTGATCGACCTGCCCTAGTCATGACCTCATCTTGTTTGCATGTCTTCTGACCCAATCAACCCCCAACCGAAGCCTTCTTTGTCGCTGAGGCCTTCGTCCGATCATGCCTCAACTTCACGCAAGATTCGGACGCGGAGAAATGTGCCTCGATCTGCATGCAGACATCGCTGACACAACTGTCGTCACGCTGACACAGCCGACGATGTCGCCGTCGACCCCTGCATAGGTATAAAACTCCAAACCCTGTCCTCAGTGCTTGTAGCATGGCGAGCAATCACCCATGCACACTTTTTTTTAGCACGTGGGAGAAAACTCGTCGCGGTGCATGCGATGAGGCAGGTAATCCTCATGCGTGTTTTTCTTTACATGGAGGGACAAAATTTTAGTACACATGCTGCGCGACTCAGTGCCAGCGGGAAACAACTGTGCATTTCAAAATAGGTACCCCTGAAGACCCATGCACGCCTTTTTTGGCTTGGTGGGATTGAAGACTGCGGCTGCGGTATCCAGGACACCGACCGTGTAAGTCTTTCTTGACGTGACAGGAAGTCTATGACTCCCTAAATTTCCCCCAAACGGGGGATATGTCAGGATGTTATGAAATTCAGACTAAAATAAACAAAACCTGAACAACACGAAGGCCTAACTTCAACAACACTAAGGACCTATACTTGAACATAAATGCACAGAACTTGTACAAATGCACAGGATATTTGTACGAATAATAGAGAATCAAATTTGGACTGAACAAGCAGGGGATTTGAATTGAACAATAGGGAACGAGACCCTAAAGTTTAAAATGCACAATAATAATCAAAATACAAATAACAAATAAGAATTTTGATTATTCAAAACAAACATCAATTCACAAGCAAGGGACTCGCTATGAACAAGATTTTGATACACACAAACAATAAATTATAATCAATTTACAACATCTAATCAATTACAAGCGAACATCAATCACCAGCATCTGCAAATACATGACACACAATGAATGATGCTGATGAGTATAATGGATTCCTACAATAATGCCCAGCCCACGCAGTTGAATACACTGTACTTGCAAGCGACAACATCTAACTGTAGAATGCACGGGTGCCTCCTACGTGCATCAATGAAAGCCTTAATGCAAGCAACAATCAGCTTGCAGGTTGAAGCTTTGACCTTTGTAAACAATAGTAGAAAACATGTCATGCATATAACCGCTTCATGAAGACAATAGTCACTGAATACAGCAATAACTCGTAGTCAACACCATGAGTTTTCATACAACTTACCACTACCAGCAAGTACACAAATATCACTTGTGAATGATGATGGTGGATACAACAAAAGTACAGTGGCTCTCCTACGAGCATATCTAATAGGATTGCAGTAGATATGCAAACAGGGAACCTATGAAGTGACGATTCATATGCAAGCCGGTACCAACAGCCTACTGTGAATGTAAACACCGACAAACATCTAACTATAGGGGCTTGCGCCTATAGGAAACCAGAACTCATATCTAAAGTCCTCGCAAAATGAGGGTGAAATCTCTGGGTAGTTTCTTATTTCAAACCTAATATGCCTTCTAAAAATTTACCTCAGAACTTAATTCGTTAAAACTCTCCTGAATGAGAGGAGTCCAGGGCGTGAATTTTTTGAGCCCACCGAGCAATCATAGAAGATTAGTGGAGATTAAATTTCATATGCAGGATTTGTAATATGAGGACATTCTCCTTTAATATTAGAATAGTTGGATGATCACACCAGGAATTCCAAACCAAGTAACTCTTCCATCAATTAGCCTACCAAGCTGAATTAGGTGTTTGAATAGAGGGACTTTCACCAAAAGCTGCCCTGAACGCCACAGGTAAGAGAATGTATTATCTCATTACCTTAAGTTTGGATGTTCTCACTAGACATTTGCAAGAGAAGGTATCTTGGTTTATGCCTTTTGGCTTTTGTTTGCTTTTGTAATGGTTGTTGTCACTAGGCACTAAGAGTGGTAATTGATTTGGAATTAAAGTGGGCTCCAATCTTGGCAAACTTGATTATGAAAGAGATGGTGGAAATAAATGTGGATTGAATAAGGAAATGGATTGATTAGGAAAGAGATGATGGAAGTTAATGGATGTTCTCACTAGGTACAAATCTCTCCTTTCTAATTCAAATTAAATGTGTATTGAATAAGAAAAATTTTCAAAATTAATTCATCTAGCAAATAAAAAGAAAATTTAAAATTCAAATCAACTTGAATGGTGGGACTTTCCTAAATTAAATCTTCTTATTTAAGGAGGGGAATTTTCAAATTTTGGAATGATTTGAAATTTGAATTTAAAACTTCCAAAAATTAGAGGAGGTTGATACTTTTGGGGTCAAGGGGAGGAAGGGTGGTCAGCAGAAAGATGGTGGGGGCATGACCGGCGGTTAAGGGAGCGGGAGAAGGGGGGGGGGTGTTTAACCGGGTGGTTTCAAGAGGGGTTGATCGGCGGCTTGGGGAAAGGGGAAGGGGGTGGCAGTTGGGAGTAGGAGGGGGGGGGGGGCGACGTCTAGGAGAAAGAAGCCAGGGAAAGTGGCAACTAGTGAAAGTATGGTGAGAGAGCAAGTTCGGAGAAGAGAAGAAGACCACGAGCCCAGACCGCTTCTTGGCGGCTGGTGAGTGATGTTTTTCCTCACCTAGGGACTTCACGCAAACTTCTCACAAGAAACCCTTAAAGCTCACAAAGAAATTAAGTATTGAAATTTTATCTCATTACCTTGGTGTATGCTTTTCGCTGATGATATTATTCTTGTAATTGATAATAGTAGAGAGGAGTGAAGTAAACTGAATTATGTTCGTCAACCTTAGTCTAAGAAGATTTTTTTTGTGGAGGAATGCATTGGCGTTGTTGTGTAGACATAGAGGAATGCATTGTGCGTACTTGCTTATAAACATGATACAAAAATAGCATATAATGTGAGAAGGTTGGATGTAGCCTCTAGTGAAGATAAGAGTTAGAGAGAGTCGCCTGGATGTGTTTGGTCACTTAAAACAACGGCCTTCCGAGCAAGCTAAGATTTTTTGTATTTTTCTTCAATAAATGTTACAACATTATCTAATATACCCATATTATATGTAGGTTATATAATGGATATCAGATCTCAAAGAAGTTGGATGTATAATCGATTGACACAAGGACGAAAGGCATTAACAGATGAGTTCATTAAAGGGGTGAATTTTTTCATTCATACAGCTTCTCAACTGCCCAGCTTCATCTCAGATGGAAAGTTTCGTTGCCCATGTTCAAAACATAAAAATATGGCGCACTTAAGCCCAGATGACGTAACTGTTGATCTATACCGTCGAGGCTTCATGCCAGGATATTGGTATTGGACTTCTCATGGTGAGTATGAACCACATAGCAGGGGGGATCAAAATAGTCAGAACATAGCTTCTGATGTTGGGGGTATGGGTAGTTCTCTTCATACTGGGGGTTCTATTCCACATACTGAGCACAAAAGACGTTTGGTAAGAAAATTTAAAATCTTTTAATAATTTACTTTTATATGAATACTAATGTATGTTTGTTACAGAAAGAGGTGTTGGGTAGAGAACCGACCCCTGTTGAATTGCATAGTCATATCCACAAACGACAGGTGGACCAACAATTGGTTGATGAGCGAGCGAGGAAAACCTATGTAAGTATATAAGTTTAATTTTTTTGATGTCATGTATAAATTGCTTAAATTTTTATAAACTTTCACAGGAGTATACAGGGCTTCGAGAGAGCCAGGCTACATCAGGTGAAGGTTCTTCTGGTGGATTAGCAGAATATTCTGACTACCGCACTTTGTCGCAACCGGTAGGAGGAATGCAGCACGACGGAGTATACGGTTTAGGCTCGCAAGACTATGCATATGAGGGTCTGACTTCCGGTGGCTCCAACTTAGCAAATACCCAGGAGTCTTTATATAGCCAACATGTATCTGCCCTTACAGCTGAGCTAGAGCAGGTAAAGAAAGCACAAGCTGACTGGCACATGCAGATTCAGCAGCAGATGGAGATGCATCACTCTCTGGTGCAGATGCAGCAAACTCAAATATTAGAGGAAATGCGAAAGATGAGGGAGAAGTTAAGTGGGCAGAATACAGCTGCATCAGCAGAGGAGGAGACTGAATGAGAGTAGATGTTTATTTTAATTCTGTGAACATATGTTATTATGTATTTGTGAACATGTTTACTTGTTTGTTTTATGGACATCTGTACTTCTTTATTGTTAGATATTTGTTGATGGTATTATTCTTGTTTTTGTTATGGAGTACATTGATAGGAAGTACTTGAGTTCTCAAGTATTCCTAACCCAAATCAGTAAAATTTCAGCAGTAAACTGCTGTCAATGTATATAGTATTGCAATTTTGTCTATGCAGGTTTGTGGAAATCAGTTTTAGAAGTCAGGTGGTTATTTTTTTTTGCATCTGCTACAGGTTTCCGGAGGATAATTTGCTGGAAACACCACCGGCAACACGACATGTCGATACTTAATCATTGTTTCCGATGTACATTTCCGGCGGTATATCCGCTGGTAATGTCGTCGATAACAGTGCGACGGCCGGAGCGGCGAATTATCCGCCGGTTATTTCGACGTACAATATCTGTCGGAAATACCTGCGGAAGAAACGCCGGAATTTGCCACCTTGACGTTGGTTTTACATATTTTGCGCCGGTAAACCGCCAAAAAATACGACGGAAAATTTTCTGGCGAAAATGTTATGTCGGTATTGATTTTCCGACGCGCGAATTACCGTCGAAGATGTTTTCGCCGTAATTTCACTGGAAATAAGGATTTTCCGGCGAATTTCACGTGTTACTGACTGATTTTGTCTGCTGGTAACAACGCATTTTTCTATAGTGATAGGCTTGATGGCCATCCATATCATCCCTTTCCACTGGAGTGATATCCTTATCATTATGAGGAATCCCTCCTAGGTTTCGACTAGTTCTATGGAACCCTAGGATTATTGAATGCTTTGGTTGGTGACATCACTAAAAAGATTAAGGTTGAACCCCTCCTTTTGATGGTCGTCTTGGCTCAAATGTGTTTTTTTTTATTTGCACTTAGGTATGGACCAATACTTTGACTGGATCGCTATGTCTGAGAATTGTCAGGTCAAGTTTGCTTGTAGTGGACTCATCGGTCATGCTGAGACCTATACGGTCTTGGAGCAACAACTTCAAATATTTAGCCAACCACATATTGGATCTTGGGATGAGATGAAGGAGCTTCTAAAGTAGAAGTATCTTACATTTCATGATCAACTTCTACATGAACTGACTAAGCTTAGGCAGGGTTCTATGATAGTTGTTGATTATGACTATCCGATGAGTTAATGATTTGATGTGACTTTTTTGAAGGCCTTAATTTACTATTGCTAGATGTTGAATTGGACTCTATCCTGACATCCATTGGGAGATGTTGACTCGTAAGTTTTATAATCTTGAGGAGACATTCCAATGAGCCCTTTAGTTGGAGTAATATCTCAACCCCACCCATGGAAGATTCACTACTGCTAGTACTTCATCTTTAAGCCCAATTGTTCCTCTTGCTCCTAAGGTATCGAACAATCCCAAAGGGAAGAGTTGTGTCTGGAGCCTCTACTCCAAATCTTAAGTGTCACTTGCTTACTTGTGGCAAGATTGGCAACTATGAAGTAATCGTCCTCACAGGAGTCTCCATTTGGATTCTGTTGATCAATTTTCTAGAAGACTAACAGATAGATAATGTCAAGTTTAATCCATATGATGATGCCATGATGCCAAGGAAGCAGTGGATGGTTCACACTTGACCGTGGTACATTATGTGTTAGCTATTCCTCAAACTAATACCGATGGAAAGCTCACTAATACCTTCTATGCCTACTTCAAAGTGAAGACAGATCATGTAAACTTATTATTAAGAGTGATAGGTATGAACGTTGTCTCGACTATTGCCCTGGCTAGTATGAAGCTCACTCATAAACCTCATCCACAAACTTACAAGGTTGCTTGGGTAGACAAGACCAGCATCTCTATTACCCAAAGATGCTGTGTTCCTCTGCAATTAATCTCTTATTTTGATTGTATAGGCCCCACTACAAGATTTGATTTTTTCATGACATTTTTGTTTAAATTTTGAATTGTAATAGCTTAAAGTTTGCTAGAACGAATAGAAAAGAAATTTTGATATTTGGAAAAAAAATTGAAGAGTGAAATCTTTAAGGTTGAGAGCTTGGTGGCCTACCTACTTTTGTGTTAATCTTGTTGGAAGATTAAAATATCTTTCTTATACTTGCTTATACTTGTTGATCTCTCTCCAATCATTCATAGCATCTTCTCCCACATTCCTAGTATCATTCTATTATTCTACAACATGTTTTCAAACCCCATGGCCATAAAAAAACTCATAAACCTCTTTTGAATCATTGGCATCAACTAGGGTACTCTTGACCTAGTTTTGATCCTCCCTCCTAAATTGCCTTCTAAGACTTTTAGATCTCCACCATGCTTCATATATGATCTCCACACATTCCTTTAACATCCCAAAGCCATTCTAGTCCCTCTATACACCTTTAATCTTCTTGACTAAATCAATATTCCAATTCTAGTCAAATATATTCAAAGTAGGTCACTTGATCTAGTCTTGACTTTTCTCAATCCCTTGGCCTCTTACCCACTTAGAAATTTACCGAACACTCCATATCACATCTAAAATGATCCTAACCTTCATAAGTGGTTCCATGCCTTGAATTCTCCACCATAAGAAACCTTAGATCTAAATCTACAAGAAGAGCCCTAGGGTTGGTCAAGACATAACCCCCTGGCCAACTCCTTCTTGACCACCATCTCCAATAAAATTATTCCAACCTCCCATGGGTATCGCTCACATCTTTACTTTGCCACAATTGCAAGTGAAAGCCTTGGATCACCCCATCCAAGGATCGATTATAATTACTTGCAAAAATATGTTAAAAGTTAAGAAGCAATCAATGCATCCACGCACTATGAATCCTCAACTGACTTGACAAAAATGTTATATGAATCATATCATATGTTCATGTCAAACATATCATTTTGCATGGAAATTGTACCCTACATTTGGTGATTGCAGGAATACAAAAATTATTGTTTTCCATGGAAGGTATGGGATATTACAACATTCGACGATATCACTGGTTTCAATGGAATATATCCTACATCCTATTGTTTGCAGCAAAATTTTGTTTTCTTTAGCGCCCTTATGGTGATACTTCCAAAGTTCAAATGTTCTAAAGGGCATTAATGGAAGTCCACAATAGCAATTCTCTCCACAAATTACTCAAATGTAAAGTAATCACAAACTGGTCAGCATTTTTTACAATGACATTACATTGGAGCTTCAATTTGTAGTAGTTTAGTTTACCATGATTTGAAGTGCATTAGTGAAAGTATTCAATAGCAATTCTCTCAAATGTGAACTTATGATAGAAACTAATTAGTGTTCCTTATGATGACAATACATTTGAAGCTTCCCTTTAGTCTATTTACCTTGATTTGAAGTTTGTTAACTGCTGTTTCCTTCTTCTAGATATTTCTGGCTTTTCTAGCATTTCCTCACGTATAGATCTTTTCGTACCATATGGATAAAGCCATTGATCTTTCAAACATTTCCTCTTTATTCATGTTTTCATAGTGCTAGTACCTATGTTGCACCGATACGGATACAACGACAAGATACGACACGATTTAGATACGGAACACGTCAATTCTTAAAATACAGGATACGATTAAGTCGCAAACGCAACATTAATATTTATAAATCCTTTTTTTTAATCCTTTTTCAAAAAAAAAAATCTAATATTTATTATTTACAAGGATTTTTATTTTTGTTGAGAGGTTAAGGAAAACAAATATGTTATTTTCATTTCTCTTTTACTTAGAAATGAGAAGAGAACAGTTCATTAAATATTGTTCTTTTCTTCATTTTCATGTGGAAGTGAACTTATCTTTGGGCTTCAGAAATGAGAGAGATACGGGAAAATAAAAGAAAAATCTATACAAGAAAATAAAAGATATTAAAAGAAATTCTACATGAAGGACGACGAAGAAGATAAAGAAAATGAACCTTCACGTGAAAACAAAGAAAGGGACGGGCTCGTTTGGTAGTCTAGCTGCTCACGTTTTCCTCCGTCTCCTTATGCTCAAGTCGCCTCATCGGATTCAGCTTGTGTCGCCTCATCGGCTTCACGCAAAAACGAAGAAACGAAGTATGTATGGGATGCGCGCGTGGGCTTCGTTGCTCGCATCGACGAAGGATGTATCTTCACTGCCCGTTGGCTTCACTGCTCCATCAGCTTCACTGCTCCGTCGACTTCCCGTAAGCTTGCTCGTGTGCTGCTCCTTCGACGACAATGAAGAAGATGTACAGTCGCACACGGAAATGGAAAAGCCCTAACTTGAAGCTCTGGTAGCGGAAATGCTTAAGCCCTCGCAGTCGCGAAAATGAATAGGACACGAGCGGGTTGCGCACGTATAGATCTTTTCGTACCATATGGATAAAGCCATTGATCTTTCAAACATTTCCTCTTTATTCATGTTTTCATAGTGCTAGTACCTATGTTGCGCCGATACAGATACAACGACACGGATATGACACAATTTAGATATGGAACACGTCAATTCTTAAAATACAGGATAAGATTACGTCGCGGACGCAACATTAATATTTATAAATCCTTTTTTTAATCCTTTTTCAAAAAAAAAAAAAAAATCTAATATTTATTATTTACAAGGATTTTTATTTTTGTTGAGAGGTTAAGGAAAACAAATATGTTATTTTCATTTCTCTTTTACTTAGAAATGAAAAGAGGACAGTTCATTAAATATTGTTCCTTTCTTCATTTTCATGTGGAAGTGAACTTATCTTTGGGCTTCAGAAATGAGAGAGAGATATAGGAAAATAAAAGAACTTCAAGAAAATAAAAGATATTAAAAAAAATTCTACAGGAAGGACAACGAAGAAGATAAAGAAAATGAACCTTCACGCGAAAACGAAGAAAGGGACAGGCTTGTTTGGTAGTCTAGCTGCTCGCGTATTCCTCCGTCTCCTTCAGCTCAAGTCGCCTCATCGGATTAAGCTCGTGTCGCCTCATCGGCATCACGTGAAAATGAAGTATGTATGGGATGCGCCCGTGGGCTTCGTTGCTCGCGTCGACGAAGGATGTATCTTCACTGCCCGTCAGCTTCACTGCTCCATCAGCTTCACTGCTCCGTCAACTTCCCGTAAGCTTGCTCGTGTGCTGCTCCTTCGACGACAATGAAGAAGATGCACGATTGCACACGGAAATGGAAAAGCCCTAACTTGAAGCTCTAGTCGCGAAAATGCTTAAGCCCTCGCAGTTGCGAAAATGAATAGGACACGAGCGGGTTGCGTAAATGAATAGGAAATACGAGCTGCTCTCATCATTTTTTTTTTCATTTTTTAACATACATGTTTCCTATCCAATTTAAATATTATTTTAATTCGACACGCAAAAGCCGTGTGCCATCTCCGACACATATCTGTGCCGTATCGGAGGCGTATCCGTATCTGACACGTGTCTGATACATCATGCCTTTGTAAATAGGAGTATCGTTGCAACATAGGCTAGTACCATCCTTTAAAAAGCATTGTTTATTGCCTCTAAGCATGGATCTAGATTATGTTCCATGAATATTTCTACGATCCATTTTCAGACACATCTCAAGTAGCTGCAAGTATCTTTCAGATATCTAAGTTTTGTTCCAATTGTTAATCTTTTTTTTTTTTTTAATTTGATTAATTTGTTTCTTGTGATCTCTTTTTATGCAGTGCAGCACATGATGTATGGCTTTGGGGATGATCCCAATGTAGGGTTATCTAATCTTGATTTACAGTTTGTTTATATGTGTAAGCCAATCGTTGTTCTATGATATAAAATAAGGTTTAGTGCAAGGCTTGAAATATCATTTAGTTTCAAATTGAATACTTCACTGTAATTAAGAAGGCTACGCCGAAGCATGAAAAGCATGTTTACAACCGTAACGTAGCTCTATGCTTGATCTGAAATTGCCAATTTTGGAAGGCTTTGCAGGAAGTTAACACTTCTCATCTCCTTTTCTTTCCCATGTAAAGTTCGTTTCAATAGTCCTGTTTTTATATTTTACCACTCTGATTCTATTTAATAATCAGACGGATCAGAATCTCTCTACACCATATTAATTGCACTTAAATGAAAGGTACATTTTCCAATATGTCAGTTGGTTGAGAAGGGGAAACAATATTACTTAAAAAAAATTGAATTATTTTGTAGGACTCGATATTATTCATTTTATTTTTTTCTCTGCAGTCTTCTTGATGGTAGTTGGCAATGAGAGGAACTTGAGAGAGGCTTTGAGGGGTTTGGAGCATATTAGGTTAGGTTTATGGTGGGCTATGGTATTGTCCGAGAGGTACCTTGAAGGAGGGAATTTTTTGTTTAGCTTTTAGATTAATGTAGGCTCGGGTATGACTTGGTTTAGGTGTGGTTGTGTGTTATGGAGGGTATAGTGGGACTTTGTGGGCCTTGGAAGGAATTGGTGAGCTAGTGGAAGGCTTTGGTTAGGGCTTGAGTTTATGGTGGAGGGCTAAATCCAACAAGGGGAGACTTAGAGACTTTTAATGGGACAAAGGGAATGGAGACGATGGTACTCTCTTGTGGGATGAAAATATGTTGCACTATATTGTTGTTTTATTTGTTTGGTTAACAGTAATGTTTTTTTAGTAAACTGAAGGTTGATTTTTCCTATTATCAAAAAACCGTTTATAAAATAGTGTTTGTGAAAAGCTTATAATTTACTGGTGGTTTTGCAGCCCCTTCCAGAAACAGTTGCACTTGTTGAGGACATTGTGGTGGAGTATATCACTGATCTTGTAAGTATAGTGTACAAACTACAAATCTATTGTTCATTGAATTCCTGTGAATCTACACAACAATAACAACAAACTACTACAACAAAAAAAAGTAGGGAGAATTACGTTGATGCATTGAAATTATGCATATCTATAATGTAGTAGTAGATACAGGAAGAATAACACAGAAAGTAACCTATGTAGTACACTTGAAGGTAGTCATTTCTTGCAAACTTGTTTAAATTTAGGAGCCGGTTTAGATGTGCAAAAACTGTCTTCTACATAATAGAGTTTTTGTATGCAAGTTCAATTTTTTTTGTAAAAAAAAAAAAACCTCAAAGACAAAAAGCAAATTCCTTTCTGAGAGACATGAAACACCCAGTAAAAAAAATTAAGCAATTTTACAGATTAATAGGTATCTAACTTTTTTATTATACTAGGTTTATTTGTATAACAAATTATCTGCTAAGACTTGGGTATTTACGTGACCTAATATTTCAAGTCATGATTATAGTTCCTAGGTTAATTATCTTTGCAACGTTGTCAGAGGAAATGGCTCGAGACTTGTGTTGGCGGCAATAGAATTGATCATAAAATTTGCAGATTCTATTGTCGTCCTCATAAATTATGAGTTGTTTTTCAGTTTCTATAAACTCTCTCTATAGTCAAGTGGGAGTTTTACGAGCTACCATTATTATCTATATGTAGCTTGGTATTGGAATCTATATGGTAATCTAAAAGGAGAACTTCATGCTAAGAGTGGATGAACCAAAGATTGATGCGAGAACTAATGTATTTCTCCGAATAATAACTATAATAACTAAATTTAACGGACATACCAAGTGAGCTGCACATGGTGTTCAATATATATGTATAGAAAAAAAGTTATAAAGAAATACAAAAAATATATCAATTATTTAGTATTATTCAAAATTAATAAATTATTAACCTGTTTTAAGGCACTCAAGTTCTTCTCACATTTACCTGCAATGCACGTTAATCATAAAATTTTATAACCAATTTTGTAAAGTTAGAGCTAATGCACCGTTCATCTTCCATCACTCTGTTATATTAAAAATTTAAAATTATAGTATAAATCCTAAAAGCCTGATCGATAAAGAAATTCAAAATTATACATATATTTCAGTTGAGTTTATCTAGAGATTTCTTATCTCTATTGCAGATGGCAGATTGGATGGTAAATTGACCACCAACATAATTATAAATAGAGAATAGAGAGTTCTTCATCTATGACCATTTTTTCATTTGGGTCGCCCACTAACTGTGTATAAGCATTCCATCGAGTGTCAAACTAATTGAATTGTTAAATTACTATTGTAAAAAAACCCTAAGTTAAGATAAAGGCCAACTTGATTGCAGTGGTTATCATAATTGATGCATCCATCTCTCATCAATGATACAAAATATTTCGTCGCACTCATTTTTATTTCCTACAATTACTCCATTAATGGCATCAATCACTCTGTCCATTGCATTATAAATTTAACTCATAAACAGCCTCTTATCACCGCTTATTAATCTCAATATTTATGTTAATGAGCATGTAAATTTCAAAGTGTAGCTTCTAAACACTATTTTGAGTACCTTTGCTTTCCTTTGTAGTCATTATTGAATTTAGATTTATTTCAATCTTGAAAGACAAATATACACCTTAAGTTTTCTTTTTTGCTTATATATGCTTGCAAGAGTGAGAAAAGTTGCAGCAAAATTAGTAGTGCTCAGTCTGGCTAATTTTGTAGTACTTATATATTTTCTCATCATTGTCAAGAATAACTCTTTTATTATTTATATAGCTAATTAATTCAAGAATAACTAGTTTTTTAATATCTTCCAACATCACATCGATGCAATGAGTTGCACATGGTGTTCAATATATATGTCTTGTTTTTCGTGAGCATTTGACTTACAAGAACTTAAAATTTGTATCAATAAGTTCAAAAATTAACCACATAAACATAACTAGAGTGAATATTTATATCTATATGCATCAAGGAATTCATAGATCTTAAATGTTGCATTCAAATATTTAGAAGCATCTATAGACTCTAAGAATATTTTATTCGATGATGAATTAATAAAAAAATTGATAATAAATCGTTCTTTATGATCGGTCCACCTATATGGCATAAGTGTGCACTCTTCTTCTTGCTTTTTTTTGTGTGTGCTTCTCCTCATCTTTAATAGTCGCCTTCAATTCTCTTTCAAGTAGAGAGACTCGCAACTCACGTTAAGACGAAGGGTATGACCAGCTCCATGCTGCAATAGCTTCTACTGTATGATCAAAACTCTCTAGCTTCATTGCATTGAAATAGATGCCTTATTGATAAAACCCCCTAGCCATGTTTTTTACTGTTCTACCCGTATTCTTTCGTCTATATTTTTGTTGATTCTCATTTATCTCATATTTATTCTTGTTGCTACCTTTTTTTTTCAAGTTCTTAGTACAAAATATGATTGATATGACAGTTTTTTGTGCGTTCATTCTTATCATTCTAAAAATTGATTCAAATGATCTCTTATCATAATGTATGGGCATTTGAACATCCAATTCTTTAGTGATCTCTACCACCCCATCATTATTTTTCATACATCAACTTTGTTTATATTTTTTTTATTCCTTTATTAGTGACATTACTTTTTTGGATGCTCTATAAGGGCCGATCAAATGCTCCTTGTAGCTCTAGATATATCTCTAGTTGTTCTTTTCCATCATGAAAGCATATGCGGCAAAGAGTACTTGAAGTCTTGAATAAGATCTTCCAAGTTGGATCTTTCCTACTCGCTGTTATATCAGCCATGCCTAAATTTTATTACATGTATGCCATTAAACCAAAAGAAGGTTACTTCATTTATATTTATTCCATATTTTTAAATATTTAACACGGTTGATCCAAAGCATTAAATCTATGACATTAAGGGGCTGTTTAGTTGCAAGTAGGATCTAACTTGAGCAGGATTTGGTAAATCATTTAAGTTTGGATTTAGTAAATCCAATGAGGTACATCACGAACTCTATTTTTTGTTATTAATTTATAATTAGTTAAGATTAATATTCTAAGTAAGAATTAATTAGTAGTTTATTAAACTAATTAAACATAATTTTTGCATCTAGAGATGGAAGAAGGGAATTATGTGGTTGAGGTGAGGCTTAGTTGTAGAGTTTTGAAGCCTTTATAGCATAGACTAATTAGATTGGTGTATTAAAAAAAACTGATGATAAACCTTAATTCGAGCCAAGCCGAAGCCGCTGCACTTTGGGCTCTTGGCACGCGCACTCGAGTGCTGGACGGTTCAAAGCAGCCATTTTGTGTGTAGTTAGCACACGAAGAAGATTTATAGATCATTCTATGGGTTTCCAATTCATAGATCATTCACAACTTTTGACATTCTTATTGAACTTTGATAAAAGCTAATGATGATAAAAAATGATATCCTTTTGTGGTGCGTCTAAAACTAGATTATGATACTGTGAATAATTTTGGTTTGTGATAGCTGCCAATATCAAGCAAGCTTGATTCTTTGCCACTTTTTTTTTTTTAACCTTTTGAGTCTTATAAAACTTCTAGGTGCATAAAGCCCAAGATATCGCATCAAAGAGGGGAAAGCTACTAACGGACGACTTTCTCTTTCTAATTCGGAAGGTATTCTGTGTTATATTTTTTATAAGATAGATTTAGGCTTCGTTTGGAACAACTTTCTTTTTGATTTATAAAGTAGCTTTGCAGTATAAATATTTTAACTTTTTTACTAAAAAACTATATTAAAAAGCAATAAAAAAACTGTCCAAAATGAAGTCTTAATAACCGGCTTTTATTAGCTCGTCAAAAATTTGTGCTCCATGTCATGACATATTGTGTTTATGTCTTATATTTTGGCAAGAACAGGAAGACTTGATCCCCATGAAAATATCAGTTGTATGTTTTTTCCTTTGCGGAATGCCCTGCTGTTAACCAGGTTGTTTTTCCTTCTTGATTGTTTTTTGGCACAAACAGGATATGCCAAAACTCCATCGATGCACTGAACTGTTGTCCATGAATGAGGAGCTCAAGCAGGCCAGGAAGGCTTTTGAGGTTGATGAAGAGAAGATTACAAGTACTGATTAAGATGGTTCTTCCCAGGTGCAAGCAAAGTGAATTGTCTCTAATCTTCTGCATTCCTAAATTCATCGATTCAATAATGTATATAAATTTGTGTGGATGGTAACTTATAAATACATACACATAATATTTTCGTCATGCTAAATTTTTGTGCTAGAAAGCTGTCTTAGGTTATAATTTCTTTGTTAAATTGTACTTGGGCTTTAAATTTCTCTTTCATGCCAACTTTCAGAGGAACAAGTGCCACCTTGAATCAAGAGGTCGAAGCTTATGCATGTGATGTGTGTGTGAGTTTGATTTAATTGATCATGATTGGGAAACGGTGGTCAGATGACAGTAGTCTAGCGATGATGGTCGAAGAACCATCGTTGGGCAAATGACATTATAATCTTCATATTTATATAGTTGGGGTTGAGCCACCATTATCCCTTCATCATCATCCGATTGCCTTAATTTTATAGTCGTCACCCAATTGTTGTTGCTTGTTCATCATTGTAGGACATCATGCAACTGACAAAGTTTGACCATTATTGTGCTACTGCTAATACTCGACTAACATCATTTGATTGCTATCATTACCCTCCATAACTTCTTTATAAAGCTATAATATAATTACTAGAGACCAAGTGTAAATATCCTATTTTGCAATCTCATATTCTCTAATTTAGAAGAAGAGTAGACATTTGTAATTTTACTTACATAATGGTTAGGTCTCCTAGCTTTTTTCTTTCCAAATTATTCATGTAGAAGCTCTTTTATCTCCCATGTTTCTCTCGTCTCTTAGTGTGCGAAATCTTCTTATAAAGCTCAAATGTAATTATGTTGTGTAATTTTAAGCATGCAATAAGCTTAATAACTCTTTAACGCTAATTTTACTTTTCTTTTTCACTTTCTTTTTCTATGATTTCTTAAATAATGTTTTTTTAAGAATTATTTATCTCATATTCAAACTAATAATCTATGATATTATATTGTTATTTTTTCAATTAATTTTAAGTTATTTAAAATTTAAATATATTTCTTATTTTATAAGAAATTAAAATAATTTTTTTATTATATAAATTAGTTATTTATACGGAAAATTTTTAAACTAAACATTGCTTAAGATTTAATTAAGCGATTAACCAACGCTAAAAAAAATTTAAAACTTATTAAAATCGCCAGTTAAATCGGTAATTTTTTAAGGAAAGTCGCCCGTTTAACGGATAACTTATGTCCTGAGTCAGATAGTCGTTATGCTAACGAAGCAGAGAAGTAATGTGATGCCAATAAGTCGCTTGCTAAACGGGCGACTTTAACTTCTTACTTTTAAAAAATAAAATTCTTATGTATGAGTACTATTTAAGGCATTTTTTCTGAGTTGTATTGTCACATGTACAAAATCTTTAAATACCTCTAATTTAATTTACATTGATTGTATTTAATATAGCTAAGTTATAATTATTATAAGTAATATTAGTAGGAGAGTACATTGGATTCCTTTGTAACAATTAATTAATGTGTAGTTGTTAAGGACATTGGATATCTCAGATGGCCTGTGACATTAAGAGCGTATGATTTTTATAATGTCTCATTTAATGTGAATTGACATTACGTGCAGCTTGTAATAGCCTATCACATCATATGACCTGTAAAATTGTAATGTCCATTCAAGACCTAATGTATTATATAGCTTTAAATTATGGTTCAATATCTTAAATCACAACTATATAAAAGGTGCATAGAAGAGATATGAAGTATTTTTGTTGTGCATGTTATTGTGTTATTCACAATGTTTTGGTCATGTATGAAGAAGCTTAAAGGCATCCCAATAAAGAAAGGTTCCATGATGCAAGTCAAAGAATATATGCTTGTATAACACGAGATGGTGATAGTCCGTTGGAGCATAAGGTGAATAAGAATGAGATATTTAGGTGTTGCATGCATGAGTGGTCCGAAAACAAGGACGATTGTATTTGGAATATGCATGCTAAGTTAATAAGAGTAAAACTATACAGGATGAGATTTCTTAAATGTCGCTGGATGGAAATCTCTTGGAATTAGGTTCCATGAAGGGAATGGTCACCTTGTAAGCTCTCATTTCTTACAGATGCGATATAAAGAGATGAAACATCATAGAGATGGTATTTATTCCTCACTAGATATTGACTGCAGTCACCTTGACATTGAGCATACCATTTTATATTGTACTTGGTGTTCGAGATTTGACAAGTACATTGTAGATTTTTATAAAAATCGGATGAAGGAGGCATTACCTGATGGTTAGCTCAAACAGTTCTTCAATGTTGAGGGTAGGCAAGACCTGCAATATGAGTTCAATGTTGATGTGAAATGTTGTACAACACAAATACAGCTCCAATAATGTCTACATATGCTGCTTATGAATTAAAAATCTATGTCTTCTTCTATATTGAGTATGAACCGTGTCTATGTATTTTATGTTGTTATGGTTGTGTATGTTAAACTTTGTTAAGTTTGTTATTATGATAAATTCCATGTTGTAAACATTTATTAAAATATATGGAATTCTATGTTCGTGTCAACTAGAAATTTTGTAATATTTAAATATAACTCACTAATCGTGTAGTATAGCAAAGACTATTTCACTAATCAAAGAAATTAAACTCATAAAGATGACACCATGTATAATACAAACATAAAAATCAACTAGTTTATTTCAATGATAGTAGCATAATGAGATACATAAAATCAACAACAAAATAAAACTAAAGCAAGTAAAAGATACATGATACAAAACACTAAAGCCTCCTCCTATGTCGATGTGGTATCACATCAGTGCATTGAGTGAAATGTTGTGGTGCTCGTAGTGGCTTGGTACATACATGACACTGCTCCTGATCACTAACATCTGCCTCAGTAACTGGGGGATCTCCCAAGGAAGAATGAACGAATAGAGGTGTGGAGGGGATGACAAACTTTGCTGTGAAGTGGCTTTGAGAGGGACTCAAATCAGGATAGGAGGATAGTCCAGCATAATATGGATTTGTTGTTGGAACATGTGGACTAAACACTATCTGTTGAGTATCTGTCTCATCGAAATAATGAGCATCATTAATGTATATTTGATGGCGTAGTCTTTAGCACATATCTCCTACAATGTTCACGTCCATCTTCATGGGTGTCTCCTCAGTCCCCACAAAGTATGGTTGTAATCTCCTCTCCATGCTCACAAAGAAATCTCGCTACAAAAATTAGTAATTCAGTTGAAATTTATCTTATAATTAAATTTAATGCTTCTTATATAACTTTAACTTACCATGTGGCGTTCAGCTGATGATCTTAGATAGTATGTACTCGAAGGATCTACTGGGGCCTTTAGCATGTACATAGTCGCCCATGAACGAAATCATGTTAAGTACTGCTTCGCTTTGTAGTCATAGTCTAGCCATGAATCTCTATTGTAACAATGTATGCTCTCCTGCTCTCCCACAGTGCAATACTTGCATGGTGATACAAAGCCCAATTTGTATATGCCTTACCACGTCCATCCACTCTAACAAAACTAGGATCTATTGGTATGATATCGGTGGATGGGCAATATCCAAACTGCCTTAGTACTTGATCAAGAAAGGGTAGAAGGAAATGGGGCTTCATGGGAGAGTAATAAAGAGAGTAAGTAACGACGACTTACTTCAAGATATAAGTCGCCCGTTAAACATGCGACTTTTGCGAGTTTTAAATTTTTTTTAGCGTTGGATAAATCTTAAGCGATGTTTATTTTAAAAAATTACCCTTATTTATATATATCATGTTAGACATGTAAAAGGCACATAAATAATCGCGCTAACATATGTAGACATATTATTTATAAGTCCAATTAAAAAAATTAAATAAACTAACAAACACGCTCCTTCGATATATGTCTTAAATAAGAAATTTCAAATTTAAACGAGGCGTGCTTTCTAAGAAAAATATATTATTTAATAGATTATAGACTTTCAACATGAATTTAATTTTATTTTTTATTGTGTTCTTATTTTAATGTATATTTTTTAATAATGGTTATTTTTTATTTTTAGAAAACAATCAATTATCTCAACTTTAAGCTAACAACTATAATATCATAAACATTTTCTCGTCAATTAACTTTAAGGGAATTATATATATATATTATATATATATTATATATATATATATATATATATATATATATATATATATATAAATTGTTGCGTGCGGAGTATATACGCGGCGGTAGAGTTTTGTAAATTCGCGTCGTCTAGCGTTGCACGAGTATTTCGCACACAACACGAAAAGAAAAGTGAACACCCAAGAGTTTTTTTACGTGGAAAACCTAAAAAGGGGAAAAACCACTGGGCTCTACCCAGTTGCAAAGTTCTACTAGTGATTTTGTAGATACAAATGGCGGATTTCGTCCCACAAGTTGGGCATAATCAAGTTACCACTTTGTTTCTTCCACGAAGTTTGCAAAAATTCTGCGAATAATCTGCGTTTCCTGAAAATCCGGCAGAATTCCAGCGTTTCTTCAGGCGGCAAGAACGAGCTCCGGCGGCGGTGGTCGAGGAGGTGAGGAATCTCCTTTCCCCTTTCTCTTCTCTCTTTTCTCCTTCTCTCTTTCTTCTCTCATGCTTCCTTCCTCCCCTTGGTGTAGAATGAGGGCGTCTATTTATAGTTTTTCTGGAGTGGCATAGCCCGTAAATAAGGCGTGAGATCAAGGCGAATTTGGAGTGGTTTGTAATGGACGGCCGATATCGAATCCTTTGATCATGCACAGTCGTCGTTGGACATTTGAAAAGCCTTAATGATGTAAATTCATGATCTTGGGCTCCTTGGATTCGTCTCGTCGAGCCGTTGCGATTCGAGTATAAGCTCGTCAAAAATTGGAGACCGTTTGGTATCTCAAATTGCGGTTTGAAACCTTCCAACAGCGCTTTGAAACTGATTCAGACCTCATTTGGGCTCCAGATTGGGTTGATCTTGGTGTTGTTGGCTTCGTTTCCGAGACGCTCAGTTTGGACTATAAGCTCGCTTAAAATCAGAGCTTCAGGTGTCCCGAATTTAATTTCTGAAGTTTCCCGGCTAGCTTTTGCCTCGGAGATTCGTGCCCGACTCAATATAAATTTTGTGATGTCGTATTAATATATGTATAATAATATTATATATATTATATATACTTTCATGTGAAAGAGATAGGATAAATGTCCCTGACTTTTTTATAAAAGATCAAAATAATGTTTAACATAATCATTTTGGTCCGTCATTCTTAACAGAGGAATTCAAATTAATCCATCATGAACTATTTTGATCATTTTAAAAATTTTAAAAGACAAAATATTTTTTAATATAATTGGAAATTATTCTAATCCGTTATAAAAATTGATGAAGCCATTTTAATCATTTCTCCTATCATATTATATCTAATTTTAAAAAGTAACTTTTGTATGTAATAACATTCAGCCCAACGGCAGAGCTGGAACTGAGTCAATTTCATAAGAAATTTTTTTTAAATATTTTTTTTAATTTATCTTTTTTAATTCCATAAGAAATTTGATTTCTCAGTCTTCATTCCTCGCAGCTTGGAGATCTCAATATTAATTCTTATTGTTTGCTGCAATGGCATGCAGCTTTTTATTTTAAACTCGATAAAGTATTATAAAATTATAGTTTTATAAAAAAAAACTTAATAGGATTAAATATATATAACTGGAACTTTAAAAATAAAAATTTATTTTGATTCCTTCATATGAAAAGGATACATTTGAATTTGTTAAATACTCAACTCCATTGAAAACAACAATAATTTTTACATGATTTTTATAGAATTTTTTTCAAACTGGTAATTAAATTATTTTTATAATATAAATAAATATATTATATAAAATCATATAAAAATAGGGCAGAATTAAGTAAAATAAAAATTATTATTAATGTATTATGTAGCTATTAAGAGAAGAGATTATTTAATCAAGTGATTTATATATTACATTTTAAAATAAAACATTATTATTTAGAGCGTATACGTAGATGGCATGTTCAACATGTATCAAATACTTGTACGCAAATAAATTTCCTTGACATGATAATACTACATATTTAAAAAGTGATATTATTCTTGCTAAATGTTTTCAGTCATGATTCATATCACATGTAAATTTAAATTATTACGTGCGGTTGCCGAACGTAATCTGGAGGCCAATCAGGACGCGTCACATCATCAATTCTCTATATATCATCATGTGTAATGTTGTGAATCAGATAACGTATCACCTCCTGATTGATCTCTAGATGATCCGGTGAGTACACGTAATAATTTCTCCTAACATAGACGGCCTCCACCCAAATGTGGAGCTTTTTTTTTTTAATGTGGGGGCAGAAGCTGTAAATTTTCAAAATATCATAAGAGGGGATGCAACTAATGTACTCGACTACAAAGGTGCAACAGTTTTGGTAGTTATTATTTTTTTATTGCTAAAAAATGGTACATTTGAAAAAAATTTATTGTAGATATCACGTGCTCAAAAATAAATAATACAATTCAAATTCAATAAATATTAGAGAGAGAGAGAGTAGGGAGGTACGTAGGAGATTATTAGGTGCGGAGTGTGGACGGAGAGAATCGTTGGCATAAGTACTGTTGGGGGCTAGGTACCCGCACTCGATATCATTGGGTACAGTTGGGTACCGCTAGGTACTCAATACTTGTGCGGACAGTGCGCACTCTGCACCTAATAATTTTTCGGTAGAAAAGAGAGAGTAGAGAGGAAAGAATAAGCAGGGAAAAAAATTTAGCCAAAAAAAATAAACTATCAATTCACTGAAATTTTGCTCATTTACATCTCATAAAAATTAAGAGCTCTAATTTTAAATATATGCTAAAATTATATTTACAAAATAAAAAAAAATAATAGGATCATTAAATTTTGATAACTCAAAAAAAATGACATAAATACCCATATAAATATATCCAACGCATACATCGATTTATTCAATATTCAATAAAGATAATTAATATTTTTTTTAAGATATCAATTGTATTTTATCTATACCAAAATAAACAAAATAAAATTAAAATAAAAAAATGAACCCAAATTACTCTTAAGAATATATATGGTAGGGGCTTTCATTTCCTGCGAATGAGTGGTTATGAAAG
>NW_021318566.1:595764-599708 GCF_001605985.2 Dendrobium catenatum | reverse complement strand
ACAATTATAAAAAATTAAAGGGTTATTTGGATGTGAAAATAAATGCAAAGTAAAATTAAATATAAGAGTTTTATAATAACAGTTGGAATTTTATTTTCATTTAAGTTTGACGATTTGAATATAATGATAACGAGATATCTAAGTGGAAACAGACTTAAATAAAGTGCTCGTAGGTATAATTAAAAAATTTTCACGACAATTTAAGATTAAAATATCCTCTAAATTTTTTGCGTTTATAATCAAATTATGTCAATAAAGTCATCGTCAACATGGTTGATGCATGCCGTCAATATGAACCTTGTTGTCAACACTAGCATCACCATATATTATCGCCAATAAGACTTAAACATGCATCACTAAAAAAGTGAATGCACGACATCAACACCAACATTGGTCGCTTCAGGAAATTCTTCGATTACCATCAAAGTTTCCAAAGGATTTATATACGCCGGTAATAGTGGCGCATGAACCAGTGCATGCCATCATCAAAAAGATCAATGCATATTGTTAACACTAACATCGATGCACATAATCACCAATAAAAGATCAATGCATTTCATCGTCACCATTACCAATAGACAACATCGCTAATAAGATCAATGTGCACTATTGATATCAATGTTGATGTACACAATTGCCAATAAGGCCTCCGATCCCTTGTTGCCGACATCAACCTTGATTGTTGTCGTCTCCAAGATGTTCAATGTACGTCATCGCTTATAAGACTAACATTCATTATCAACATCAATATTAACACTGACACTGAACGTTAACAAGAAGGCTTAGGCTCATCCTCTTGGTGCATAATTTCTCCTCTCTTAAGAAAATGTTGACGTAATATACCACCGATAATTCTTCGAAGAAAACTCCAATAATTCCAAGCTCTTCCTATTTTCACCTCAAAATTCATCCTACATAACTCATGTTTGTTATATTAACATCATCACTTACAAGAAAGATATTTCACCTTTGAGTAGCTTTTAACTTTTGCTATATGTACAAATGAGAGATCTTCGAATAATGCTAAGGCCATAAATTCTTTCTGCCTTAACATGCAATAATTATGATCAATGCTAAGTCTATTAAAATAAGTTTAATGATAACGAATAGCATTTAGGCAATTGATGTTGATCTGTTTAACTTTACCATATTTTTTATGTGTTATAGCGTTGATAGGTGCGGACCATTCTTCCAATAAACAAAATAGATGATTCGCTTTCTGTAAATTTCTTTCTTATTCTGATTTTTTTAGGCACTTTTCAACTGTAATCTATATTAAGCTTTTAATATAGGTTTAGATTAGTTTGGGACGGCTTTTTTCTTGCTTCTTAAAGCAACTTTCTAGTACAAAAATTTTAATTTTTCTATTAAAAAGCTGTTTTAAGCAGCAATAAAAAAGCAGTTCCAACGAAGCCTTAGGCCTCATTTGGGACGACTTTCTTTCTGCTTCTTAAAGCAGCTTTTTAGTAGAAAATTTTTAATTTTTATAATAAGAAGTTGCTTTAAGAAGCAACAAGAAAGTCGTCCCAAACAAAGCCTTAGTTTGAAATAGCTTTTTTATCGCTTTTTAATGAAGTTTTTAGTACACAATGTCTAGTTCAAAAAAAATTATACTAAAAAATTAATTTAAAAGGTAGTAAAAAAATGTCTCAAGGAAACCATAAAGCCTAAGGCTTCGTTTGGGATGACTTTCTTACTGCTTTAAGAAGCAGTAAAAAAACCGTTCCAAACAATCTAAATGTGCAGTATGCGGCTTATCTTGATTTGTTGGTTGGAATTTTGATTATTAATTAAGAGGTCTTGAGTTCAAATCTGTGTATGTGATATTTATATGAATTTGACTTAGGTTTCATTTGGATTGGTTTTCTTACTGCTTCTTAAAGCAGCTTTTTAGTACAAAAGTTTAATTTTTTACTAAAAAGATGATTGAATTAGTCAAAAAACCGTCCCAATCCAGACCTTAATTGACCTAAATATTTTAAAAAAATACAATAAAGCCATAAAGCCAGCAATGAGCTTACCTTTTCCAGAAACGGCATGGCACTACTGATATCATATTTATTTCCACTTCAATAAGTGAGAAAATCAATTTTCCTATTTTCAGGGGTTTATATGAAAAAAACCTCCGAAATGGAGCAACCCAACGTGTATCACGTGACTGTGAAGCCGGCTTCATATCATCCATGATACACCACCTTTGTCTTTCAAAAACTACGTCGAAAACAGTGCGCCGGAGATCGACGGTGGTAATCATTTCTTATGCCTACGTTGCATGATATGTAACCGTTCGATCGTTTTCGAGGTACATTTTATAATTAAGATGGGATTATTATAATCAGAAACTATATATAAATATATAAAAGTATAAAAGAAATGCCACTTTCTCTCTCTACAATTTATATTTAAATTTAAAATAATATATCTCAGTCTGTTTACTATATAGTGGGCTTTGGTGCTCGTAACAATGCTCTTTCAAAGCAAGCAAACAAGCAGAAGAGTCTCTCTCTCTATCTCTCTCTCTCTCTTCTTTTTCTCTCTCTAACTCTTCATTGAAAGGGGGAGGAGAGCTGCACAGCTTGGGTTACAGAGAAAGAGAGAGAATGGGAAGGGCTCCATGCTGTGAGAAGGTGGGTTTAAAGAAGGGAAGATGGACAGCAGAGGAAGATCAGCTTCTAGTTCAGTACATTAAAACAAATGGAGAAGGTTCATGGAGATCCTTGCCTAAGAAGGCTGGTACTATACTGTTCATCATCATCATTCACAGATGAATTAATATCATTCGCTTAACTGTACAGACAAATCTGCTTTGTGATTTATGTTGTTAGGCTTGCTGAGATGTGGCAAAAGCTGCAGGCTTAGATGGATAAACTATCTGAGAGAAGACTTGAAGAGAGGAAACATTTCTAAGGAAGAGGAGGACACAATCATCCAGCTTAGAGCAAACTTGGGCAACAGGTACTATATATATTTAGTTATAACTTGATATTCCATTTGAATTATAGTTCTATAAATCCAAAATGTACTTTAATATACTTACTAATATATGTTATAATTTATATACAAGGGGTGTAACTTAGTCAAATCGACTCGTGAGCTGACTGGAGCTTGATTAGATAAAAAGCTCACGAGGCTAGCGTGATGAGCTAACTCGTACACATAAAATTACACTCGTGCTCAAACTCTCTCAATGTCGTCCTTAAAACAAGAAAATTCAATGATAAAATATGCGGCTCGAGCTATGGCTCGTTGGTAACGGAACTCGTTCTTGTGACTAGCTGGTGATGGAATTCGTTCCTTTCATAAAAGAGTTGCGCTCGAATCGCTCAGGCTAAAAAAAAAAGTTTATTGGTTGAAATAAGTATCCAAGCAAATACGATTTTTTTTTTGAAGAAAGTATCCACCTGCTGCCACCCCCGAAAGGGTGCTAGCTTGGTGACATGACTAATTCTTGGCTGACCTAGAAGTAGCACCAAAAAAAAAATCTCTTGACCCGCACTTGATTGGGCATCACTTAAGAGGCGCTGCCGCTCGAGGGCAATCGAGCACAGATTAACGGGTTCCAACGTACTCACCCAGCAACCAAACTAATCAATGGTGGCTAAAAGTTTTATTTTTATTAAGAAAAATATGCATGTTTCAACTGTACAGAACATTTATATAGGTCCGAGTGCTATGTTAGTTACTTTATTGCCGCTTTGTCCTGACCGCTTTCTTGTTGTTTTGTAAAGCTATTTTTAGTACAAAAATCTCTTGAAAGTAACTAAAAAATAAGTCTAAGTAACCTCAAATGAAGCCATAATTTATATTTAGCTATTACTTTTTCTATGCTTTAAAAAAATAATATATTTGGAAGCTTCTTTTTTCACAATCATTCAAAAGTTATCTTTTATATAACAACTTTACAATCAAATGTACAAACAAATTTTTAGCCATTCCAAACGGAC
>NW_021318566.1:590564-595664 GCF_001605985.2 Dendrobium catenatum | reverse complement strand
TTTGATTGTTTTTAAGTTTTTTGTCATTAAAGAGTTATTTTTTATAATAGATTTTAAAAAATTTATTTTACTCACAACACTTCTACATTTACTTTGAAAACAAAACAAGCTGCAATCATTCCAAACCAATTCTAAGAATGATTATTTAATTTATATTTTGAAAAATAATTATAACAATTTATAAGATGTTTGTTACTCTTTGATTTAAAAAAAAAATTAGGACTTTTGAGTCAATTAGAGTAAACTCACACAAATATCACTTACGCAAGCTTTGAACCTACGGATAAGTCAAAACTCTCAACTAACAAATCAAGAAGATCTATGTGACTCGGAAATTGCAATGCTGAAATTGTTTTTTCTTTGTTTATTATCTATGGGCTGATGATGGTACCTTTGATGCAAGACACAATTTCTTTGTCTAGTAATTCGCCATTAAATTGGCTCAATCTATTTGTAAAACATTTTTTTTTTATTTTTTTTTGGGTATTTTTGTGTTTTGTGTTGAAAGCAATTCATAGATAACCCAAAAACAAAATCCAATTATAAATAAAAATAGGACTTTAACTTTCCAACTAATTGTGGCAATCTATAAGTATATATTCACTAGATAATTGATTGTATGATAAATTTGAATTACATATTTTATTATTTATTATTTATTATTTTAAGGGTGTTGATTTACTAATATATATAAAGATGTTGATTTACTAATATTTATTTTTTTCAGGTGGTCAGTGATTGCAGGACATTTGCCTGGAAGGACTGATAATGAGATCAAGAATTATTGGAACTCACATTTAAGCAAGAAAGCTGAAGGTTTGTTAAACAAAGATGATGAAAGTTGTGTCAACAATGTCCGAAAGCGAAAGGGAGGCAGGCCAAGCAAATTGGCTAAGAAGAAGAAGGCTGAAAATGAGATTTTAAGCAAGGAGAAGGGTGAAAAGGTTAAGGATGTGATAGAAGTAAGAAGGAGTGAGGAAGTAGAGAGTGTTGTTATAGACCCACAACCTCAACAAGCTGTCTCTAAAGACTTTCCATCAATAGAGGTTTTATTGGGCGATGAGGAGAACAATAAGGGTGAAACTTTGAGCCAAAATGAAGAAAATGAAGGGAGAGAAAAAGAAATGAATGGAGTGGGAGTACTTGAGGTACTGTCAAATGAGGATGTTGGGCCTTCCCTTGATGAGATTGAGAAGTTGATTGATTGGGAATTGGAGGAGATAGCCTTGAGGTTATGGGAGGGGGAAGGGGAGGGTGTTGGTGAAATATTGCCTTGGATTTGGGAGGATGAGAGCCATGAGATTAGTGGAGAGTTCGGTGGTTTTATTGATAGTGGGAAGTTTGATGCCTTCAAGTATGATGATGATTATTTGGATAATTGGCTTTTATCTGATGTATCAGAGTTTTCCACTTGGCTTGGTTCTTGCGGTTGAGGGAGATGTAAATGAATTGGTGAAAAAAGAGAAGGCATCTTCATTAGAACAATGCGTCAAATTTAGGAGCAAAATGTACGCAAATTTCTTTGATGGCTTTCTTATTTTGAGCTTCACCCATGTGAAAGAATAAGATAGATTATGTAATCAACTTGATATGAATGATTTTGGGCATGTAAATTATGTTGAGTATGCCACTATCATCGGTGCATGTAATCTATTTGAATAAGAGTAAAATTAGACTTTTATCTTAAGTGGTTGAAAATTAAACAATTTTGTGGCTTTTAGTTTCTAATAAGAATTAATATATATATGCTGGTGCTTCATATGTTCTACTATTGTTGTAGATCTAGTACGGTTGATGAGTCCCATCGATTAGGCGTGGATCAATTAATGCTTGTGGCCATGTTATGTTCAAATGATTATGAAAAGTAAATATCTCAAGGATTAGATGCAAATGAATAATGATAATTCATTATTCATTCTTTATTCATTATGTGTGGCTGAAGACCACTCTCATAATAATTTAACACTTATAAGATGTTAACTTTTACAAGGTTTTGATAATGATGATCTTACATGAAAATTAAATTAAATCATTTTTGCTATAATCATTAGAGTTCCATTGGGGATACTATGATTTAGAGTAGGGGTGTCAATTTCGGGTCACGGGTCGGGTTCGGGTCGAACCCGGAACTGACCCAGCACTATTCGGGTCAACCCGAACCCGACCCGCTTCAGGTTCGGGTCAACCCGACCCGACCCACTTTGGATTCAACACGGCACACCGAGTCACGCTTCGGCGTTCCGCGTTCGACCGCGGGACTGCGGGATGCGCGGCACAGCGGCAGATATGACCTCGGGAACGCGGGATGCGCGGCTGACTCGATCGTGGGGCGGTACGCGGGGGACTAGTATTGACAGCTCTAATTTAGAGCATAGAGGGAATAAAGAGAGAGAAAGATAAGAAGATTTAGAGAATCCATCATAGATGGATTGAGTTGTAGAAGATTTTTCAGTTTATCCCATGAGAAAAAAATCAAGATTCAACATTAGCTAAGATATTGTTTTAATAAACATGATCTTAAGAAAATTTCAAAGGGAATTTAGTTGAAAAACATTATGATGAAAAATATGATATTATCATGCCCATACTAAACTAGCAATCTATGTATATATATAGATCAATATGGCATGATAAAATGATAATTAAGGGCATAAATAAAGTCGGTACAATTAACTTTGTAGTATTTATTTTGAAATGATATGTTATTCTATATGCTATACTTTTTTAATTTGTAGTAAAAAGGAAACGAAATAATAATTTGAAAATACAAACTTCTTTATTATTTTTAAAAGATGTTCATTGCTTACCTACATTCAATATCCTAATAATCAGTAGGTGAGCCACATATGTTAGAGATGATTTTTCATAAAGTAACTCGTTAAATTCCAATATCATATTCGATAGAGAGTTGAATTCAAGAACCTATGGGTAATAATGAATTGTGTGATAACTTGTCATTTAATGTCTACAAAGGAGGCAATGACCAACAAAGGAAGATGCAAGAACCACTATAGTGGCTCCTTATTGAATATGGTGATGAGGAGATTGTGCTTCATGTGAAACCCCTTAAGTAAAAGAAGCTAAACTCCTAAACATCAAAGCACATTTTTGTGTAATGGTTGAAATTTTATTAAGAAAATTCACAGCTAAGTGTGTTCATCTTAAAGAAATCCTAGGATGGGTGACCTCTTGGAATGTTACACCAACATAACAAAATTGTGAGACCCTTAGGTTAAAGCGAATAATTTCTCAATAATTAAGAGTTTAAACTATTACAATTGGTATGAAAGTAATACACTAACTAGAAGATGTGAACTAAGTGTCATATAAGACATAGTGCTATCTCATGATAGCGGTAGTCACACTATAAGAAAATAAGCAATTTATGGTAAATTTGTGGTGAAATTTTTTTTCTCAAAATTGCGATTGATTTGCAACTAAAGTATTTGTTATTTTGGTGTCAGATTAACAGTGAAAGTTCTGTTGCAAAGTTGCTACATAATTTCTGTCAAAAATCCGCAACAAATCTAACATAAATAACTTATCTAAACAAACTGACTCGATGCATGTTTCATTCATTTGTTCTATTCTCAACTGTGACCTTGCTCAGCTCCTTCAACGATGTTCCCTGTGGCACTGCATCCTTTGATGATGTTCCTTCATGTTGCATTCAAAGTTACACTTCCTCGCCGTTCTTCACAGTTGTCATCTCACCTTATTTCGGTCTTTCTTTTTTCGTGGTTGTCGCATCTCCTTTATGACTCTATTCGTAGCCAAAGTCAGATCGAGATGGAGCTTGCTAGTTGAGAAGATATTCATCTTTCTTCCTTTTGCTTTCTTCTTCATCCAAAATTTCATATTTGAACTCACACCTCCTCGCCGTTTTTTTTGTAGCGACCAAATTTGAGCAAAAGGAAGCTTGGTCATTGCAAAGGTAATCATCTTTCTTCCTTTTATGCTCATCCTCTTCCAAACCCTAAATCCACTACTGCCACAAGGTATGAATTTTGATGATGATTACTTCTTTATTAATAAGATTAGAGAGGGAGTTGAATGTAAACTTGAATTGTAGAGGTCAATCCTCTACCTACACATACTAGGGACAATCCTCTTCTACTTCCAGCTACTCTGCAAATAGCTAGAAGAGTTTGTATAGCCAATATGTGCCTAATTTGATAATAGAGCTAAAAAATATCTGAAAATCACAAGCTGACATTAACATTCATATACTGGATGAGCTTCGGAGATTGAGAAAGCAGATTGGCGAAAAATTAGTCTGTGCCTGCATCAGCCGAGCAAGAGAGTGAGGTTACAGATTCCACTTAGATTTTATGTCCGGGCCATAGGTGGCGGCCTGATGGAGCACAGAGCCTCAAGTGGTGGCCTGGTGGAGCACAGGGCCTTAGGTGGTGGCCTGGCGGAGCAACGAGGTCAGGCGGTGGTCCGGCGGATATGAGGGCCTCAAGTGATGGTTCGGTGGAGCAACGATGTCAGGCGGTGGTCCGGCGGAGGTGAGGACTTCAAGTGGTGGCCTAGTGAAGCGTAGGGCCTCAAATGGTGGCCTGGCGAATGTTTGGGCCTTAGGTGGTGCTTCAGTGGAGCAACGACGTTAGGCGGTGGTCCAACGGCGGTGAGGGCTTCCAATGGTGGTCCGACAAAGCAATGACGTCAGACGGTGGTCCGGTGGAGTTGAGGGCTTCAAGTGGTGGTCCGGCGAAGTAACGACGTCAGGCGGTGGTCCGACTGAGGTGAGGGCCTCAAGTGGTGGTCTGGTGAAGCAACAACGTCAGGCGGTGGTCCGGTGGAGGTGAGAGACTCAAGTGGTGATCTGATGAAGGCGAGGGCCTCAGGCGGTGGTCCGACGAGGATGAGGGCCTTAGGTGGTGGTACAGAGAAGGCGAGGGCCTCGAGCGGTAGTCCGGCGAGGATGAGGACCTTAGGTGGTGGTACGGCGAGACTCCGAGGTGGTCGAGGAGGAGCTTCTTCCATCTCTTTTTTCATCTCTTCTTGCTTGGATCCCCCCTTCAAGAGAAATGAGGGGTTTATTTATAAATTTCTGGAGTGGCATGACCCGTAAATAGGTGAGAGATCAAGGATAAA
>NW_021318566.1:583518-590396 GCF_001605985.2 Dendrobium catenatum | reverse complement strand
GCAGCGGGCAGCACAGGGCAACGGACCAGCATCGCAGGGCCCGCGGGGCAGTCGGCAGCGTGGACGGGGGCAGCGGGCAAGGGCGGGAATCCAAAATTTTTTTTTAAAACAAACGGGTTTTCGAGCCGCATCAACCCGAACCCGACCCGATTTTTCAAACGTGTCGAATCTGCGAACCCGAATCCAACCCGTTTTTCAAACGGTCGGGTCCAACCCGAATTTTTCGAGTCGGTTTCGGGTCGGGTTTTCGTGTCGTGTCAAATATTGACACCCCTAAATATCATTAAGCCTTCGTTTGGAACAACTTTCTAGCTGCTTCTTAAAACAATTTTTAATACAAAAATTTTAATTTTTGTACTAAAAAATTATTTTAAGAAGCATTAAAAGAGCAGTACCAAACGAATCCTGAAATTTTTTTCTCTACTATGTTCTATTAAGAAAATAATAGTAATAATGTACTGATGATTATGACTGTAATCAAAGAAGTGCACTCGATGAACAACTCTAAACCATTTCATATAATGCTCGATTATTTTTTTTATGGGATTTTTACATACATAACACTTAAAACTATTAAAAATACCTATTCAACACCTAAAATCAAATATTTACTTATATACCACCGCTTTCTCATTCTAAACATTCGCTATAGCACTCCGTTAGCGACCGTCAAACCCCTCTCCCCGAACCCAGTCGATTTTCCCGCGTGAATAGCTTTGGCCAAGCTTCGTCGCTTCTTCTAATCTCGAACAGGTATGAATCCCGGCTCTCCTTCGTTGCCTCTTCTTCGCTTGATCACCGTTCATCGCGTGCCCTAGGTAAAAAATGCGGGCTGGTCGCCTGCTCTTATAGGACTCCTGGCAAACTGAAGCCAATGCTGGCAAACCGAAGCATTGGCGACGAAGCTTGGCCGAAGTAACTCTTACGGATTCTTTTACACATGCAATGCTTAGCAACAAATGAAAATTTTTTTATTCATGCTTACCGAATTTTATTCATGCTTACCGATTTTACACATGCAATGTTTAACTTATTTATTATTTCTTTGCTCAGAAATGAGTTCGATTAATTTTTGCTACATAGTCCTAAAATTCGGTGGATATTGGAGTGAGGTGCAAGGTCAAACGCGAATGAAGTATATAGGTGGAAGTTAGAAAACCATAAAGCTTCAAAGAGATGAAATCAGTTTGGTGTTGCTAAAACAACGAGTTGAAGCACTTTGTCATTGGATACGGGGACAACCGTTCGACTTACACTATCATGTCATCGGAACTTCACCTAAGAATTACATGTTGGTTGCAAGCGATTCAGATTTAGTTGACATGCTGAGCAGTTCCTATGACAGAAATAGATTTGAGATAGCAGTCGCAATGAAACATTACGAGGTCGATATGTCCCAGAACATTCAAACTGAATTAAACAACCAACCAAATGAAATGTATCAGTACAGCTCGAATATTGGAGACTATAATGATATTATAGTAGATGATGTGTGTGATGATCTTTTTGTACCACAAATTGATGAGACAAATAGTCTATTTGTTGGTTCGCGGTTTGACGATTCCCAAAGTTTCAAGCAAGCTGTTAGGTCGGCTGCAATTTTAAAGAATTATGCTATTAAGATAAAGGCTAGTGACAAATCCAGAGTGATTGTTACTTGTGCGTATAGAGGTTGTCCTTGGAGAATACGTGCTTCATTGTGTCATGATGGGCACTCCTTCGAAGTCAGGAAAATTGAATCAACTCATTTATGCCCTGGGGTCAATAGAGCAGGAAACAAACAAGCAACTACTAGTTGGGTTGCTCATGAAATCATGGACATTGTCAAGAGAAATCCTGATATCACACCCAAATATATTAGCAATAATTTGGAGGCTACTTATGGATTATCCTTACCATATATGAAAATTTGGCAATCCAGAGAGTTAGCAAGAGATGTCATGTTTGGATCTGTCGATGATAACTATATGTGGGTTCCTACGTTGCGATCTGAATTACTCAACAGGAATGTTGGCTCTCACATTACATACATGTGTGACATCAGAAGCAATGCATTCAAGCGATTCTTTGTTTCTTTCAAAGTGTGAATTGAAAGTTTCATTAATGGATGTAGACATTTAATTGGAGTATATGCATGTCACCTCAAATCAAAGTATCTTGGCGTACTGCTTTCTGCGAATTGTTTGGATGGAAATAATGGGCTTTACACTATAGCATATGCTGTTGCAGAATCAGAATCTAAGAAATCTTGGGAATGGTTTATGAAGAATTTGTTGGAAAGCTTGGCTTGTGATATAGAAAATTTAGCATTCATTTCTGACATGGAAAAGGGCCTTAGTGAAGCTATAAATCTTATTTTTCCAAATGCCGAGCACAGGGTTTGCATGAGACACCTATGGAAAAATATTAAAAAACATTTTCGTTGTGAGGATGGCAACAAGCTCCAAAATCTGGTATGGACAGCCGCAAAACAACACAACACATATTATGACATACATATGTTGATGATCACTACTATCTTAATAGGTATTCCAATAATGTCTTAATTAATTGCCTTCTACATGCTATGCTAGTTTGTTACATCTTTCGTTGATTTTTTGAACAGATATAAAATGACGTATGATGGTGCGATCTCACCTTACCAGGCAAGGAGATGTGGGCAGCAGTCAGTGATAACTTGGTAGTTACCCCACCTATTACACTTCAACCACGTGGCAGATCCAAAAAAAGGCGAATCAAAAATTTCTTAGAAGTAGGAAAGAAAACAAAGCTTGGACACAGGTGCAGTCGGTGTAATTTATTGAGCCATCATAGAAGTACCTGCAAGAATCCATTAAATGCGGTTGGAGAAGACATTGGTAATGAGAGCATAGTTCAAGATGTTGCATAGATGTTGCATAGTTCAAGAATTTTGGAGATTTTGTTTACAGTTTTCCTTTTAAGAATTTTTGCTCAATTCGGCTTCAGCCAAAAAACTAAACCTGTATGGAATTTTTGCTCAATTCGGCTTCAGCCAAAACCTGTATGGAATTTTTGCTCAATTCGGCTTCAGCCAAAAAACTTACATGTACGTAATTTTTGCTCAATTCGGCTGAAGCCAAAGTACTATCATAGTATCATGTAAGGAATTTTTGCTATATTTGTTATATGGCTTCAGCCAAAAAACTTACCTGTAACCGCAGGTTTTTAAACTTTTTGAATACACTTACTATGCTTAGTATGATGCTTCATTTATAGGTTTGATTAAACTTTTTGGGATATATTCCAGATGAGTTTGAAATCATCTGCGGTAAATTGATTTTACCTTTCTTTTAGACTTTTTGGGTATATTCCAGATGAGTTTGAAATTGAAAAGAACTTGCTTGTGGGATATTAATGTTTGCTCTTTGCATTGAAGGACCATATTCCCTGTAAGGCTGAATTACCGATAGCAAACCAAGAGCAATCGCAATACGATGATCTGCTCTTGTTTGCTCCAAATAACACATTTGCTTACATAATCTGTAAGGATGAAATCCCGATAGCAATTGCAAACCAATAACCGAGAGATAACCATAAACTATAGAAACTTAATTCTAGAATTAATATTACATTTTATAGTTAAAGTTACATCCAAAAGTTTCAATCCTAATCAACAATTACAATTTCAGCTAGTAAGCAAATTTTTCACAGCGATAACTACAATTAAACTTAGGATTATAACCAACAATTTTTTTATCTGCACAAGTTCATCTCTCAATGATGATATAGCAAGCTCTTCAGCACAACGCGAGTTTGAATCGTTCGGCAAATCATTTACTTCATCACACCAACGGAAGAAGCTGCAATCATCTTCTGATCGGTTTCGAGAGCATCTGTAGAATTTTCTTCCTTTACTATGCGACTTGTGTGACGTGTATGCTGTACATTGCAAATTGCAATGCCAATAAATTCGGTTACTTGGGTTTCTAATTGGCATCGTTGAAGAGCTCGAACTCATTGTTGCTGTCAAAAAAAAAAACTAAAACTGTTCAACTAAAAGATGAAATCAAAGACTAAAAACAGAAAAGTTCATGTTGAGTGCGGTTCAAAACAAACAAAACAGATCTCAAATCAGTAAGAAATGCTTGCCGACCTTAAGAAATGCTAAAATCTTTAAGAAATTTTGGAAAAACTGAAATTGAAATAATCAACTCAAACAAAATCTTACCTTGCCGACCTTAAGAAATGCTAAAATCAGTAAGAAATGCTTAAAATCAGTAAGAAATGCTAAAATCAGGAAGAAATGTGTGCGAGAGGGAAACCTTACAAGTTGCGATGCCAGGGAAGCAGATGCGTTCGAGCTTAGAAGATGTATGCCAATGGAAGCAGGGCGTGCGATTCGGATGCAATGGAGAAGAAAATACCTCTCTCGACTGGAGGAAAGCCACCACGTGCGAAAGTGATGGAGCGGCTCCAAAATCTTTCCTTGCGCGACTGAAGGCAAGCGGAGGCGCAAGTAGGGTTTTTCTTCGCTTTTAGATGAAGACTGGGTTCGGGGAGAGGGGTTTGACGGTCGCTAACAGAGTGCTATAGCGAATGTTTAGAATGAAAAAGCGGAGGTATATAAGTAAATATTTAATTTTAGGTGTTGAATAGGTATTTTTAATAGTTTTAAGTGTTATGTATGTAAAAATCCCTTTTTTTATTTATATGATTGAATAGCTGCGAACAAAATTTTGAAAAACTTCATTTTTTTTAATTTGATAACTTATTCTATGTTATTGTATTAGTTTCTCTATAATTTATATGCTTTAAAATTTGTTTAAATTATTAGATATATATTTGTATACCAAATAAATAATTAGATGATAGATTTAAATATTTTTATTACCATTTAACTACACAAAATAACCTAAATAATACCTAAGGAATTATGCTAATTTTTATTTTAAATCTATAATTAAGTTATATTTAATAATTAGGTGATATGGTAAAATCATTAGTATTAATTATATAATTAGCTAGGCTTGATTAATAGTTGTATATGTTGAATCCATTGCAAATTAAAAGTATTATTAAGATGTAATCATCTTGTTCCTTCTTGTCATTGAGATTAAGGCCTTGTTTGGGATGACTTTCTTCTTGATTCTTAAAACAACTTTTTAGTATAAAATTTTAAATTTTTATACTAGAATGCTGTTTTAAGAATTAACAAAAAGTCATTTCAAACGAAGTCTAAGATTTCGTTGGGGACAGCTTTCTCACTGCTTCTTAAAATGATTTTCTAGTATAAAATTTCTTAAACTAATTTTTTATACTAAAAAATAGTTTTAAAAAGTGGAAAGAAATTTGTCTCAAATGAAGTTTAAGGCTTCGTTTAGGACGGCTTTCTTTCTGCTTCTTAAAGCAACTTTCTAGTACAAAAATTTAAACTTTTGTATTAGAAAGTTGCGTTAAGAAGCAACGAAAAAGCCGCCCCAAACAAAGCCTAAATGTACACATTATGTCTAACTTTTTTTTTTCCTAAATGAACTCCATAACATATGCATGAAGAGATACTATCATTAAATATTGAAGATATCATTCTCGCTCTTAAAAGAAATAAGACAATGTTATTTATATGTTCTCTTATAATAGAGGTGTAAACAAGTCAAGCCGAACTTGAGTTACTACTAGCTTAGGCTTGAGCTTGATTAATTAATCGAGTGTGAGCTCGAACTCAAGCTTAATTCAACGAGTTTGAGCTTAAAAAGAGAAAATAATTACAATTCAAGTGATTATTCTAATTAAAATATGAGAATGAGGAATTAGAAAATAAATAATAAAGAACTACTAACTATTTTTAAATTATAAATGCGTAAAGAAGAACATTTTTTTTTGGGACATTTAGGCCATTTAAGGCAAACTCACACACACACAACACATACACAAAGACTCGAACCCAAGACCTCTTAGTTGGAAGCATAAGCTCTCAACCAACAGGCCAAGGTGAGCTCTGTAAAGAAGAGCATTCCATTACCTTTTTTTTCTTTTTTTGGCAAAATATTCCCTTACTTTTGAATTAATACAAAATAAGAACATTCCCTTACTTTTTTAGTTCAGTTGGATCTCTGATGATTCTTCCACTATAAGTCAAAGCTTATGCTTTGTCATCTTACTTCCCTCAGATGTGATCAATTTTGTCAGTTGCAAAAGTTTTTTTTTTTTAATGCTAAAACTATGCGAATTTAAAAGGATATATATATAATTAGAGGAATATTTAAAAAGGAGTAGAAATATTAAAATATTTTGTTTATTTAAAAAAATATGAATTTTGTTTATGAATTCATTATTTTCTTAAAAAGACAAATAAATTAAAAAATAATTTGTAATAAAAAATACATTTTTATATTTTGTTAAGAAAACAATAAAAAAGTAAAATGTTTTTTTTCAATGAATATTAACTATTTTAACATTTATATTCCTTTTTAAATATTTCTCTCATAAAATTTTTTATTTAAATATTTCTATCATTAATTTTTTTTATTTATATAATTTATATAATATTTCCTTTTAAAAATCATGATGGTCTTAAGTTTTATATATAATCTATGGATGATCCTTGATAATTAAATCTAAGAAAGATAGACCATAATTTAGTCATGTCTTATTAAACATGAAAAATAAATTAAATGAAGTTGAACTTTATGTGTATTTCACAATATTGGTGAAAAAATATTTTTACAAAATTGATTGTTATGAAAGGTTCATTTAAAGTTATTATAAATTATATATTATAAGACTAATGAAAATGAGTCACATATAAGTACCTTCAAAAAGTTGTAAGATAAAATTAAATTGTGGCACCATTAGAGTTTATTATGGTATCGAGCAGTACGGTACTAATACCGAGTACCGAGAAGTACCGAGCCGTAGTA
>NW_021318566.1:555093-583418 GCF_001605985.2 Dendrobium catenatum | reverse complement strand
ATTTTGAAGCTTATCTTAATATAAAAAATAATAGAATATTCTTATATAATTTTTTTGAAAAAATTTGTATGATTATAGAATGATTTAATTTTATTTTGAAAAAATGCTTATTCATATAAAATATTTATTTATAATAATATCATTTTTTTTAGATTTATCATGAATTAAATATTTTCTTAAAAAAAAGAGAGATCCCTCAAATAAAACTTTATAAGCTTTCATACATTAATAATTTGAAAATGATATAAATATTTATTTGATTTATAAAAAAATTAAAAATGTAATGCATAGAAATTTAAAAAAAGAGAAAATGAAGGAATTAATCTCCTAAGATTTTATGAATGACTAAAATAATCTCTAATTATATAAAAATATCAATTAAATTTTTTAACTTTTTAAATAATCATCTTATGAGATTATTTATGTCCCTAGCTAAAAGTATTTGGATCATTCTCTCTTATTTTATATTTGAATTTATTAGAAAAAAAATTAAGAGGAGCTTTTGCATAAAAATGTAAATTATTAAAAATGTAAATTAAATTAAATTTACTATAAAAAAAAATATAAGTTTTCTCGAATTAAAATAATGATGAAATACTGAATAGATATTTTGGGCATATCACGAACTTACCTTGCTGACCCACAAAAAAGACCAATCATCAAAATATTGAACTCCTTTCTATTCTCCGTCGCTTTCAGTTTTTTTTTTTTGGAATTTCAGCTTTTAATCCTATAGAAGAAACGCGACTTTTTATTTTTTTATTTTTGGAAAAAATAGGGCAGAGCCCAAATTCCATTAATGAAAGAAACCAGTTACATGTGTAAAAAGAATAAAAAAGAACATTTTTAAGGCTTAGAGAGAGAGACGACTTTTACATTAATAACGCAACAATAACTATGGAGAAGGATTTGAAATTTGAATTATTTTTAAATAAAAGTTTAAATAATAAAGAAAACAACATAACAACATCTTTAAGGCTTCGTTTGGGACTGCTTTCTTACTGCTTCTTAAAATAATTTTTTGATACAAAAATTACTGAAAAAATATTTTAAAAAGCAGTACTAAATGAAGCCTAACCCGTTATCCCATTGCATAGGGCCGGCTACATGAATTTTTTTTTCTATTATATTTTATTAAGAAAATAATTGTAATACTATGCTGATGATTATGATTGTAATCGAATAAGTATACTTGATGAACAACTCTATTCTATTTCATATAATGCTCGGTTATATTTTTCGTTTATATGATTGAATAACTACAAAGAAAATTTTAATGCTTTCATTGTTTGTAACTTTCGCGAAGGCTCTTTTCACTCTGCTAGGATTTTTTCGCTGGGCTGTGCCGAGGTTCTACCCGCCCCATAGGGGCTTCCCTGCCAGTTGCTCTCCTGGATTCCAGGGAAGTTTTCTCATCTTTGTATCATAATTGATTTGGTGTTTGCTCGGTTGTTTTGATTGTTTTTTCTCCGACGGTGCCGGTATGGCTCCGAATAAGTTGTGTGACCCTAGTTTCTTGGGGGTGTTTCTCATTCCTGGTCGTTCCTAGATGCGCTCGCTAGTTCTTCTTCGTCTTCTTCTTTTCTGGATTTTCGGACATCTACATTCCATGGCTTGCCCTCGTTTTGGATTTTCGACCATGAAATCAAGGCGTTGGCTTCCCAATTTCAATTTTCTTTGGTTGGATTTTTCTCTTCTAAAAGGCCTTCTCTGGACAACATTCGGAATTTTTTTTAAACCTAAAGCTAAATGGAGAAGTCTCTATTACCTCACTGGATCCTTCTCACATTATGATCAAATTAGCTAATGACCTAGACTATTGTAGGGTTTTTTGTCGTAGGTCTTATCTTATTTTCAACTGCAATATGAAATTAACGAAGTGGTCGTCTTGCTTGGATGTTGGTGTTGAGTCGCATGTTATACCGATTTGGATCTCTTTTCCTCACTTCATCCCCATTTGTACACCCCTCGTGTTCTTCACGACCTGGGCGCTATTTTTGACAAACCATTGAAAATTGACGAAGCTACTTCTATAGGTTCACGACCTTCTATTGCCCGTGTCTTAGTGGAGCTTGATATAACTAAATCCTATCCTAATCAAGTCTGGTTAGGCTCTAAAAATTTAGGGTATGTGCAGAAGATTGTGTTAGACAAATTTCCCCACTTTTGTGAGTCTTGTAAGTGTATTGGTCATGTTCAGGGTAAATGTCGTCCTGTCTCGGTTGTTCTCTCTAATGCTAATCTTAATCTGAGCTCTAATTTAGTCCCCTCTATTGCTGAAAATATTGTTGCCCCTTCTGTGACGATGCCTGAGGTGCAGGGTTTGGGTTGTGACGTTGGTATTCTTGAGGATGATGTTACTGTTTTGCCTCATGTTAATGAGATGGGGTCTCCAGTGCCGACTTTTCCTAACCCTTTGCTTGTTAATTCGTTGAACAATGTGATTTATGTTGATGTGGTTGATGCCGCTGGGTCTACTGTGAAGGTTTTCTTGGATATTGTGGCTGAGGTATTACCTTCTATTCAAATCCCTCTGGCCTGTGCTAGTGCTGGAGATCTTTTGAGTTGTGTTAATTCCTATCATGTTTTATCTGTGGTGGATGCTCTGTCTACATCGTGGATCTAAATTAGGAGAGAAGCATCTCCACCGTTAATTTTCCCTCATAATCATTAAAAAAAAAAATCTCAAACAAAGATAATATGCAGCTCTATTTTAGTTTATGCAGAATTGGAATGCAAAATTCATATATTTGATTTTAATAGTATTTCATGATTGAATAAATCTTATTAAGGCTTCATTTTGAGACAACTTTTTAATTGCTTATTAAAGCAACTTCTTAGTAAAAATTTTTAATTTTTATTCTAAAAAATTGTTTTAAGAAGCAGTAATAAAACAGTCCCAAACGAAGTCTAAGATTTCAATTGGGATAGCTTTCTTAAGCAACTTCATAGAATAAAAATTTTCATTTTTATTCTAAAAAACTGCTTTAAGAAGCAGTAATCAAGCAATCCCAAAAGAAGTCTAAGATTTCATTTGGGGTAGCTTTCTTATTATTTTTTAAAATAGCTTTCTCAAAAGCAATGAAAAAATAATAACAAAAAACTATTCCAAACGAAGCCTAACATCATCTGATTCTTGGCTCCAATGTCTATCGGTTGAGTCCATTTGAACTTGTCAGAATAATCAAAGAGAAAAGCCTTCACGACTTCTAAGTACTTCTTTAGCAAATAAGGAGTTTCCTTCACTAAGGATAACTTGGCCGGCTCCTTTGAAGATAATTAGTTGGCGATACAGAGTCGAAATTACTGCTTGCCACCTAAAACTATTTACTAACTTCAACCAAAGAAAAAAAAATTCCAATCCTCGCTGAGACTCGTTGCTTCAGTTGCCTGAATCCTACTTTCGAAACAGATAGTGATAATATTAGCCATATAATAACTTCCACTTCATTTTGAAGGCTGCAATCCTCACTTTCAACGCATCTAAACTTGACCAGTTTCTCACAATTTTGCACTCGCAATATCTGATTTCCTAAACAATGTAAGAAATTGTGGGCTCTATCTGCTTGGGCTAAGGGCATCTCCAGCCGAACTCCAAACGACAGCAAGGCATAGCTGGATAACGGCAAAAAAATCCCCAATCCATTGAAGGTGAACAGTGCGAAGCCAATATTGACGTTGCACTGTTCACCTACGCAATTTTTCTCTCAAACAAATTTGCCGAAGAAACGGGCTAAAGAGGAGAAGACAATTGGCTTGGAGATGAATCACAGCATTTTTGAGTTTCACTCCATTTTGGAGCGAAAAATGGGATTTTCGGTTGGAGATGCCCTTGAGAAGAATTTACGCCTTCTATAGAGAGTAAACATGGAATACTACAACCATAGCTTTACTCGACTGAATCGATATTTAGATAGGGTAACTGCTAAAGATTCTCTTTAGATGTAATCTTAGTAAAGCTCCAAAGTGGAAGACGATGAGATTTGTCTCTTATAAACGACAACCTCCAATCAATCTATAGAGCCTATTCAGCTCTACTTATGAACCTATCCAACTCTAATGGTGTATGGAGCCAACCTAACTCCAATGGGTCATGGGGCTTATCCAAATCCAATATTATTTAAACCATCATCTTCTTAGTATTAAGTCCTACCAGGTTGAAATCAATTTTGTCTGATCCAAACCAGAGTCTCATGAAGTCCTGTAATGCTATGGTTGAATAATGTTGACATGAACTTGAGGTTTCTTTCTCCGTCTAGCCTGGAAGGTGTGGCTGACCAAGTGTATGCAAAAGGGAGAAGAGGGATTCTAGTGGCTTGGGGGAAGGGTGGGCTTATTAAAGATAGAGATGAAAAGGACTATCAAATAAAAAGGAGATAACACAAAAGAAAAATGATATAACCAAAAGAAACAGAAAGGATTTATAGATTGAGAAGCTCCAACAAGTGTGAGTGACTATCAATTCAATAAACTCAGAAGAATTAGAGTCCCTGTGCAAGTACATGAAACGAAAAGTTGTGAATCGAAACAAGATGAACTAAAGAGTTGACGAGGATGTTGTTGCTACAACTGAGTATGTATGCACTGTTACAACCATGTTAGAACGTATTCTAAGAGGGTTTGAATCAAACCATGGTAAGGATGACCTTGCCAAAGCCTTAGGAAACAATCCAAAATAAAAGCACTGACTAATAAGTCCACCAAACAATCCTAACTAATACAATGGATGAACTATGGCTCTCACAATCTCATAACCAAATATGGACTACCTAATATTGACAAACCAATCTAACCAAACTTATAGCAAAAACAACTGTGATAGTAGAAGCATGGTCTCTTTACAACCATCAGAGACCGTCCTTTCTGAAATACTGGGTGCAACAAGAAAGATCCAACTTAAACAATAGTCTCAAGGAAACATTCTTATTGAATTCATTTTAATGATTATGATTAAGAGATCCAACTCAAACCATAGTCTATAAAGGGCGTCTTTATTGAAGTTTCATGCGCGGTCATGATTGTAGCCCTATTCCCTTTCCCTCTGGTTAGCAATTATTATTAATATGTTAAGGTCATTGTTACTTAAGTTCTACCTGTCCACTAGCTATCAGTTGTTTATTATATGTGGCATAATAGCTACTACACTCCTTTTTATAAACTCAACATGGTAAAACAGCTTGCCGCTGCTTAAGGAACTCTACCCATGTTAAGGCTTCATTTGTTTCGGCGTTTTTTTTACCTTTTTTGTTTAGAAACAAAAAAATTATTTTTTGGTCGATGTTTGAATGGACGCTTCTATAGAAATTCTTTTTAGGTAACTTAATTTTTCTACTGTTTTGAGAAGTCTTTTGATATTTGCTTCTCCCTTAGAAAACTTCATTTCCTTAACCGTTGTTTCTAAACTACCTTTTACAAAAGGAGAGGAAGAACCAAACGAAGCCTTAAAAACACCATTATGACTAATTATCGTCACCTATGAGATCATAACAAGGTCATTATTTCTTTGTACGAGGTAAACATAAATCTATGCAAAGCTTCAAGATTTCACACACAGTTTATCTTTTGTATATCCAGCTCCCATTCAAGAAATCAAGAAAATCTAGTTAATGGGGAGAAATTTTGCTCCAATTATGAGCATTTACTTGTTAATTGGCACAAGCTACATTCAACCTTATTTATAAATATAGGCCCTCAGGCTAGATCTATTCATTTTGTTCATATCATCTTCTAACCACTAAATTTTTTTACCCTATAGAACTAAAATTTGCCAACACAAAACTCCAAACCAAGTTCATCGACTGACTCTCAATTCCAACTAAGTAGTTCAGTCAGCTAGGTCTTTTCTTCTTGATAATTACTAACATATTGTTTAAATACCTGCTGCATATGGGAGCATTTCAAAGCTCAAGTTATGTCAACATCTTATTAACTGTTCGTTCAGTTATCAGTCCACAAGAACCATCCAACAAACCAATTTTATCACCCATTTGTTCAGTTTATTAGATTGTAGATTACAGCAACTAGAATGTTTAAAGGGCGATTTTTCTCAAAGGCAATTGCCGACACACAACCACAAGCATACGCATCATAATCCTCAAACCCTAGACCTCTTTAAAGGATGATCTCCAAAACTGATCATCTGCCCTACGAAAATAAGCATTCTTACATTCATAACCAAAAATTCAAGATAAATATCAACCCATACCACTCATTCCACCCTTTCGTTCATGATTGCAATTCCGATTTAATATTTCTGTCTTCAAGGCCAGGTTTGATACTTTAGATCCACTTCCAGGTTGAAAGATTGACTGGGTTAATACCACGAAAGTCGCTGTTTAGATTTGACTACTTCTTTTAATGAATATATAATCCAAGATCTGATCTAAGTATATAAAATTTTCGATCACATATTTAGGATTAATAATCAAAGCATCAAATTTCAACGCACTATATAATTAAATAAATCAATCAGTACGCAATAGCTTTCACCTTCAAGATTCAATTCAAATATATATATAAAAAAAAACTAAACAGAAGCTTCCAATCACAAAAATACAAACAATCAAAATCAATGCTATCTCATCCATAAGAATCTAGACATAGACGCACAGAAACAAACCAATATATTTAGCAACCCTACAGAGGTCCAACCAAAACAAAAAAAACAAAAATATCCTAGAAAGAGAGAGAGAGACACACAGAGAGAAAGAGTGTGAGAGACAGGGTAACGGCACCCGTCAATAGCGGCCGACGAGGGCAGAACACTTGTCCTTGATCCAGCGGAAGCTGCTGATGATGGAAGCCTTCACCTTGGATTCTACGGTGTAGGATTTATAGCTGGCCACCCTTCGCCGACGCTTAGCTTCAGCGTCGCCTCCGCCCTTTCGCCGCCGCGCCGACGGTACTGAGAGATCAGGCTGCCCGGCCGGATACATGATTTGTCTGCGGGAAGACGAATGAGTACCTTTGCGAAGAAAATTGTGCTTAGGATCGCTGCTCTTCTCTTAAGATTTTTAGGGTTAGGTTAGGGCTAGGGTTTGGTATGGTTAGAAATCGGAAGATGTTTTTATTGATGGCAGCAGCAAAAGGCTGAGTGTTGGAGCTGGCTATGGAGGAAAAGAGAACGACGGGGAAAACTACTCATTAGATCCTATTTAATGACTAGTGAAAAGTGCATCATGCTCTTTAACAAGCAACATGGAAATTTCACATATAGTAATAAATAATTGATTTAAATACATACCATTTTATTTTATAATATTTACATATCTAACATATAAATTTGAGTGCATGAAATAAAATATTAAAATTTATAAGATAGTATAAATATTATAAATGAATTATATGAATAGTATATGAATGGTAGGCATATAATATTAATGTTTCAGAGATTAGATATGTAAATAACATAAAATAAAGTGGTATGCATGTAAATTTATTTTATATATTTAATTTCTAAATTATAATATTTATGTAAAATCTAAAAATTAAATATAAAAAATAAATTTACATGCATACCACTTTATTTTATGCATTTTACGTATCTAACACCTAAAACAATAATATTACATGTCTACCATCCATATACTACTCATATAATTCATTTCTAACATTAATATTATCTTATAAACTTTAATATTTTATTTCATGCACTCAAATTTATATATTAGATATGTAAATATCATAAAATAAAATAATATGTATTTAAATCAAATCAATTATTAATTACTATATGTGAAATTTCCATTATATTTTTTGTTGGTTGCTTGTTAAAGAGCATGCACTTTTCACTAGTAATTAGTAAATAAATAGGACCTAATGAGTGGTTTTCCCCGTCGTTCTCTTTTGCTCCATAGCCAGCTCGAACACTCAGCCTTTTGCTGCTGCCATCCTGCTGCTGCCTCATCAATAATAACATCTTCAAATTTCCGATCATACCTAACCCTAGCCCTAATCCTAATCCTAACCCTAACCCTAACCCTAACCCTACAAATCTTAAAAGAAGAGCAGCGATCCTAAGCACAATTTTCTTCGCAAAGGTACTCCTTCCGCTTCCCGCAGACAAATCATGTATCCGGCCGGGCAGCCTGATCTCTCAGTACCGTCGGCGCGGCGGCGAAAGGGCGGAGGCGACGCTGAAGCTAAGCGTCGGCGAAGGGTGGCTAGCTATAAATCCTACACCGTAGAATCCAAGGTGAAGGCTTCCATCATCAGCAGCTTCCGCTGGATCAAGGAAAAGTGTAAGTCCAACCTCTGCATTGCCTTGCTAAATTCCATCACAATTTCATTTTTCATGCATTAGCCCCCTCGATGTGTTGCCCTAGAGAACTCTATTACAATTTTCTTCGCAAAGGTACTCCTTCCTCTTCCCGCAAACAAATCATGTATACGGCCGGGCAGGCTGATCTCTCAGTACCGTCGGCGCGGCGGTGAAAGGGCGGAGGGACGCTGAAGCTAAGCGTCGGCGAAGGGTGGCCAGCTATAAATCCTACACCGTCGAATCCAAGGTGAAGGCTTCCACCATCGGCAGCTTCTACTGGAATACTGGATCAAGGAAAAGTGTTCTGCCCTTCCGTTACCCTGTCTCTCACACTCTTTCTCTGTGTGTGTGTCTCTCTCTCTTTTAGGATTTTTTTTTTTCTTTTTGTTGGACCTCTGTAGGGCTGCTAAATATATTGGTTTGTTTCTGTGCGTCTACGTCTAGATTCTTATGGATGAGATAGCATTGATTTTGATTGTTTGTATTGTTGTGATTGGAAGCTTCTGTTTAGTTTTTATATATATGTATTTGAATTGAATCTTGAAGGCGAAAGCTATGTCCTACTAATTGATTTATTTTATTATGCAGAATCACAGTGAAGATTATTTTTATGCATATGAAAAGATTTATTAACAGCTTGAAGAATACCCGATGCGGGGTGTCCAAGTCGTTGGTGCCAAATGGACGCTGTACTGGAGACCGTGAGAAGAGATGTGGGATGCAATGTGGATTCGGCAGCCGGCTTGATATCAATAGGATACAGTTTGTGACGGCTGGTACCCCGGAGAAGAGACTGATGAGTATGTGAATCCTTCACAGTAAATCCATTAGAATAAAAAATAATATAGTGTTTATTATCTTTGATTAACCGATTAACAGAAATCAAATTATGGGTAATAGTAGGAATATGAAGAAGGTTATTGAGGCGAAACTTAAGAGCGGGTGTAGACAAAATGCCTTGACCCGAATGCGCAATGGGTAGTTGATTCTCATTCCCCACTTGAACTTGTGAGTTACATGTATACGGTTGCAGAGACTGAACCTGAGACGCATCGGAAGTTAAATGGGTGCTTGTGCCATAATCAAGAAACCACTCAGTCGGAGGAGCTTCGTCATGAGCCAATAGCACTTGCGGTGGTTGATATGAAAGGTTTGATCGATGCCAGCAAGTCGCAGCTGAGTGACCAAATTTTTCGCAAATTTGGCAATCAACTGGAACGGACGACGCAAATTTGGCAATCAATTGGAACGGACGAACGACGATTTCTACCAGTTGGTGGAAACTGAGATCGACTGCCTCTTTGGTTGGATGAGTGGCCACGAGATCTTCCTCTTGAGCATCCACGGGATGCCGTAAGAGGAAACGGTGGATCTGTAGTATTAGGATCAGAGGTATTCAGACGAGTTTCGAAGGCGAGATTGGTTTCTGCGCTACATGCGGTAACGCATAGAGATCATCCAAATGAATAGGGTGTAATTTCGTCCGAATGTATGTCTTGAACGCATTGCACGCCAGAGGAAGACCATTAAGCATGTACAAGATGACATCTTCGGGTTCTATATGCAAACTGCTGCAGTAATGGCGTCAACGCGTTGTTTGATTTCGGATAGGTATTGAACCATAGTGCGATCTTTCATCTGTAGCTGATGCAATTAGTTCTTGAGTTGCAAGATTCTCAATCGATTTGAGGATTGTAAGCGACGTTCTAACATGAGCCAGATGTCCGGACATAGGGGAAGATAGAAGATGAAATAGTAGAGAACAGTGCGGAGGACAAATTTTGATTGATAAGTAGCCAAGAACTGTATTGAGGATTGGGGCAAGGGTATGAACCTCAAGAACGATTTGTTTGGGTGGTTTAGAAATAGAACCATCAAGATACCCATAAAAATTGTTAGCCGAGAAGAGTTTTGAAATTTGTGATCGCCAAATATGATAATTATCGGTATTGAGTTGTGTGTTCAACATGGTTTTCATATTTGACATCAGGAATTTCAATTGAGCTGGAATCACCATTTTGGTGGCAGAAGATGAGCTCAAGGGAAGGACAGAGGAGGCGGAGGAGGTTTCCTGAACCGCCATTGAGGAAGAAAAAAAAAAGATGAGAAGAAAATAAAGGATGAAACGAAAGTTACCCGGTTAGCTCTGATACCATGATAACAAAGAGCGAAGAAGCAGCGACAGAGGAAGAAGGAAATGAAGCTTTCTTATTAATGAATAATAGATACAAGGTTCTATATATAGAGAAAGACAGAGCTAACGAACGGTAAAGATTACAAGATTGAATCTAACGGTACAGAATTACATATTAGTTAATCGAAAGTAAAAAAGACGTGATTACGAAGACATGCAAAGGTGATCTTTGAACCATTAAGTGTGGAAAGGTGGTGATAGTACAAACAGCGAGTGAAAGGGGTGGCTACTTCAATCAATTGCATACGAAGGTGTCGATGGGACCAATAGTGTGAGAAGTCATGGCGGGATTTAGATGAGTCAATGGAAAAAAAATGATATTTTGTTGAAATTTAAATTTTTAAATATATAAAATAAATAGAATTAATATAATAGTTTATATCTCAATTCATTTTATATATTATAACTTATGATGGATTCAAATAGACTTTATAATATATAAAATATATATGTCATTAGATAGTTTATAAACTAAAAAAAAAAATGAAATATGTCATTAGATTAGTTTATAACTTATGATGGATTCAAATAGACTTTATAATATATAAAATATAAATAGAATTAATATAATAGTTTATATATGTACATGATGCACGTCAATTAAATTTTATAAAATAGAAATAATATCATAAAACTTAAAATAAACTCATGGCATATTATATTAGTTATATTAAATACTAGATGAATGTTACATGTGATATTAATTTGTATGCTTATAAATTATATATACATAATTAATAGGCATATAAATGTCTATTATTCTTCATATATACTCATTAAAGTCAAATTAAAGATTCGAAGCATGTTTATATATAATGTGAGGGTTCCCAATTGATTTATTTTTTTACATTAATATACCATATTTCAAGACTAATTTTATTATTAAAAACTAAAAAAAAAGCATTAAGAGAAATATTGAAATCAAATTGCTATTAAGCAAAGAAAATAACTCATGATATAACTAATTCTTTAAAAAAATTAAAATAAAGCCCAAAGAAATAAGAAATAACTACTATTACTCAAAATTTGCTTTGCAGCTTTTAATATATTTGTGTGCTGAAAACAGTTTAATATAGCTTTAATTAAAAGCTGAAACCAGGTTCCCAAATAAATTCTTTCTCCATAATTAATTAGAAAATATACATGCACTAGATTTTTTGGCCAACTGAAATAACAGATAATGAAAATAAATTAAATTCTTTGATATTAACTGGAAAAAAATACATTAATGAATATAATCAATGATTTTCAAATATGGATTATTTAAAAATATAAATAAATTATATGTGTTAGAAAGAAAAGAAAATAAAATAGCATGATATAATTACAAATTAAATATATACTAAAAAGAAATTTTTTTGAATATAAATAATATCAATAATATCTAATATCAAGAATATCTATAGAATTTTAAGAAATAATTAAGTATTGTTACATAAGAGTTATTGTTCATAAGAGTATCTTTACACTACCAAAAAATAGATTCTTTTGCATCGGTCATTAGGAGCAGTTTTAAAACCGCTTCTAAAACTCCTCCTTTGCACCGGTTTTAACTGGTACAAATTGCAATAATTTGAACCGATTTTAGCCGGTGCAATTTACAACGGTTTAAAATGAAGCTGAAGCTAAGCCTGCTTGGTAATTAAATCCCCAATTCCCAATCGGCTATCTGCTTCCTCTCTTCTTTCGAGCCCTAATTCCGCCCCGTACGTCCGTGTCTCTCCGTGTGGAGCGAATCGCAGAGCATCACAACTCTTCTCACATGAAGACCCATCTCAGCCAGCCAGCCCTTTCTCATTGTGAGTGTCTTCCCCTTCTTCTTCTTCTTCTTCTTCTTCTTCTTTTTCATATTATTCTCCCTCTTCTTCTCATTTTTCTGAAATCATTTTACTAAAAATCATTTGTCTAAAGCCAGATGCATTTTTGCTCTTACTTCCCCTATCACTTCATTCATTAGAAATGTTAATTGGCTCATGTTTCTCCTAAATGTTAACTGACTCATGTTTCTCTGAGATGTTAATTGGTTCATGTTTCTCCCGAGAGACATTTGGAATTGTTTATGGTTTCTCATCTACACCAAAAAGAAAAAAAATATAGAACAAGTATGTGCAAACACTACCATATGCCCATTTCATCCCTTACTATTGCTCGATGAGAAAAATAGGTTTAGGAAATTAAGTATTAATTCCATTAGATTTTGGAATATCACTATTTATATTGTTAGATCTCATGAGTTTGATTAAACTGCCTTTATCAACTTTATTTATTCTTTAAATATTATGCGCACAATGAGTCCACCTATAGATGATTCTTCTTTCCATTGAACTGAAAAGAGTAACAAATTGACTAAACTTCAAGATATGCTCCTTAAATATAGATTTTTTTCATTCAGGAATTTTTTTCGGATCTTAAACTATTTTATATGCCTATTGACATTCTCCAAGTGAGTTTGTATTATTTTTAGTCATATGATTCTCACCAGATTATTCAACAAGAACTAGATATTTATGAAAAGCATGAATTTAGTATTATTTTTATATACTAATTTACTAAATTTGTTCAAAGAGATATATTCAGTACCAAAAAATAGTACTTTTCGCATCAGTTATTAGGAGCGGTTTTTAAACCGCTGAAAAAAAACTTATTTGCAGCAAGGGATTTTATAAATTTGTTTTCCTTTTCTTAGTTTCGCCTTTTGAAGTATAAAACATCTGTAGGTTTTTTTTCACAGATTTGTCGTCTTTGAAAAGAATAGGGGAAGGATATCTCTCCGTGATAACTTTGATCGCTTGTTAGCATTTTAAGCAATAGTGATGGAAGATGGTTGCGATGTGGCTCTATTTGCTCGCTTGTTAGCATGTGAGTAATGTAAAATTTAAACTTTGAAAACTTATATGCTAGTCTTATATAATTCTTAAGATAGTCAAGTATGCTATGAAACTTTTCAAATAGAGAAATTTTTTTCTCTTTCTTTTTTAGATAACTTATGATTTGGTAGATTCTTACATTAGATTGCAAGTAAAACCTTGATTGATCTAATCCAAATTATTTGATTGAAAATGGTATAACTAACAGCATGAAGGAGACAGTGGCGATGAGCGACTATGGTGGCCGCTGGTGGTGACATCAAAGCCAGCTTGCTATGGAAAAAGAAATCGGCGGCGAAAAATGGCAAATTTGAAATGCATAAAAAATGAACAATGGAGTAAGAAAGAAATTCATCAAAAAGTTAAAAATCAAAATTTTAAATTCTAGTACATTTAAAGTATTTGGAAATCCTTTTTAACAAATCAAACAACCCTAATCCCATACACAAACAAAAAGGAAACAATCCTGAAACTAACACAAAAACACATCCAAATCCTCAATGTAACCACCCAAAATCTTAAATTCGGCCATCCACAGGTCTCCATTGAATGAACCAAGGATAGAAAATTTTCTCTGGGAGGGAAAAACCAAAGAAGAGAACTAAAATTACCCTAAATCCTAAAAGATGTGAAAGGCAATAGAGGAAATTAAAGTTGGAAAAGGAAGGATTAACCAACAAATAAGAGCCAAAAAATTGAACCAAACCAGCTCCTATTTTTCTTCTTTTTCTTCCTATATTTCAGAGTTGCTGTAGATTTCCTGCTTCTACAAGGAGCATCACAGAGTCGAAGGCCTTGAAGACCTACTGGCAGAAAGCAAGAATGCCCACATTGATCTGTAACACCACCACCAACTCTAGTAATATTTCGATTGGCTTTCAGAACTCTCAAAATTTTGAAAACTTGTTGATTAGATCAAAAAAGGAGCTGGTTTCGTTCAATTTTTTGGCTCTTATTTGTTGGGTAATCCTTTCTTTTCAGCCTTTCCTCTATTGCCTTTCTCATCTTTTAGGATTTAGTGTAATTTTAGTTCTCTTTTAATAGAATTGTGCTTCAGTTGTAAAAGTTCCACGAAAAAATTATATGGGAATGATATCATTTTTCAGTGAAGAGTGAATCTTGAAAGTTAGCTTCGAGGATAATTTTTTACCAGTCTTACTAATATCACAAAAAATAAGTAAACTAAAGGGACTTAAAAGTGGAATGTACAACAAATACAAAGCAGAACTAATTCATTTATACCATTATATTGCATAAAGAAAATTTTCCTAAAAAACAAGCTCTCTTCTTCCTATTCCTGGAAAGCAGCGACCTAAAAAATCCGATATAAAAAAAATGAAAATTTGCTCCTCGTAGTTTATCTTTAACTTGTAGATGCAGCAGTAACGAAGCAGTAATGCTTGCTTTGGCAACCCACACAAATGGATCATCCTTCCAAAAGATTCAAATGCCGGCTGAAAGCAACACAGCGCCGTCACTATAGGATACTTAAAGAAAAAGATTCATTTTTTTTTTCTTTTCTCACCTTCTTCTGTAACTTTTCTTCTTCATTCCCTATTCTCATCAGCCATCCGAGTCTCTTCTCTCCTTCAGTGAAGAGATTGAAGCCAAACTTGCTTTCAAGAACCTCTTCTGGAACAACGTCGCAGGAGAGAAGAACCTCTTCTGCGGAAAGCCCCACGCGAACCAGCGAAGCCGAAGAAGAAAGCCCTACCTCACGCGAACGGCAACGAAGAGGAAAGCCCTAACTCCGTTAAATTGAAGATCCGTGAGGGTAAATTGACGATCTGAAAAGGAAGGTACTGCTGTTCTGCGAGTTTTCTCCTCTCTCGTGGGAGGCTGGTTCGCGCGAGAGTTTTTGGAACCCGCTCGAAGTCACGCAAAAGGCCTGTCACAATACACCGATAATGCTTCCCAGGAATTACTTTTGTTCTCCTTAAAATCAACGAAACAATTTAATTTACGAAATACATGTAAATTAATTACATTACACTCCTAATTCTGCATACCAAACAGCCCCTAAGTGTTTTTCTTCTTTGGTTTTTCCCTCCCAGAGAAAGTTTTGTATCCTTGTTCCATTAGATGGAGACCGGTGGATTGCCGAATTTAGGATTTTGGGTGGTTAGATTGAGGATTTGGATATTTTTTCGTGTTTGTTTCAGGATTTGTTTCCTTTTTGTTTGTGTATGGGCTTAGGGTTGTTTGGTTTGCTAAAAATAATTGCCAAATATTTCAATTGTAGGAGAATTTAAAATTTTGATTTTTAACTTTTTGATGAATTTCTTTCTCACTCCATAGTTAATTTTTTATGCATTTTAAATTCGCCAATTCTCGATCAATATCTTTTTGATAGCAAGCTGACTCTGACATCACTGCAAGGAATCACCGTCATCTCTCACCGCCACTTATCAAATTACTAACCACTACTATCATTGAATTTTACATGATATTGATTTTTTCTCTAGCAAATTATCTTATCAATGTAATTTGTTAAAGAAATCAAAGTTCAAAATTAATTTCTCATTACCTTCTTATGCTTTATTTGGGACGACTTTCTTACTGTTTCTTAAAGTTGTTTTCTAGTATAAAAATTTTCCTTTTCCTATACTTGAAAGTTCTCGCACAATTTATTTTTAAATAAAACATCAATTTGAAGCTTATACATACTAAAAGATGTTAAATTGAAAATTTCTGGTACCATTCATAAGGAAAATTAGATATAATAAATGGACAATTTCTTACTACTTTCTATGAAATCACATCAAGATCATCACCTACGAATTTCTTACTCGTTTGAGATGACTTTCTTGCTTCTTCTATAATCAGCTTTTTACTGAAAAAATTTTGTACTAGAAAGCTCCTTTAAGAAACAGTAAAAAAATTGTCCCAAATGAAGCCTAAATATGACTCAGTCCGATCCGAATAAAATTTTTGCTCAATTCCTCTACTATAAACTCCTTACATAAATGTTTGTCAACATTAAAAATTAAAATTAAGGTTTGTGATATCATAATTGAAAACTTAATTAACTTTTAGTTTTGATTTGAAGAAAGTAGAGATGTCAAAATCGGATTAAGGGTGGGATTCAATTCGAACCAGACATTGACTCGTTAATATTTTACTCGACCCAAATCCAACCGATTTTTACAGACAAGTTAGAAATCTCAGCCCGACCGACACAAAACCACGATGCGAGTCCCTCCCATCGTTGTTAGTTCGTTACTTCAGATCCAACTGCAGAACGACGAGCTCATAGCTTCCTCCCGTCATCATCGTTATATCTGATCCAACTGCATAATGGCAAGTCCCTTCCGTCGTCATCATTAGTTCATTACTTCCGATCCAATTGCAAAACGACGAGCTCTCTCCCATTGTCGTCGTCGTTACTTTCGATCTAGCTGTAGAACGGCGAGCTCCCTCCTGTCATCGTCGTTAATTCTGAGCTGCCGTGACTTCCAACCCGACAGGAAAGAACGTCGTCGAAGGAGGCGAACACGCGAAGCAGGCTGACTAAGCCCGTGCAAGAAGAAGAAAAACAAAACCTAGGCCCTGACCCAAAGTTAGGTCAGATCCATGTGAACTTCGAGTTAACAGGTTGACCCGAATCATACCCAATTTTTCGAATGGATCACATTTTGAAACCCTAACCGACCCATTTGCCTAATGGGTTGACCCTAAATTTTTGGATCGGGTCAAATATTGGAGTTATTATTCCGTCAGGTTACCGAATGCATCCGGAAACCAATAACAAAATGCCACGTCATTAAAGTGCTCGGTACCGCTCCCTCAGTACACTCGGTATGCTCGATATTTTCAACGGATGTAATAAAAATTCCAAATATTGACACCCTACCAGAAAGGATCCGTAACCTCCCTTTGGGTCCACCCACGTTGCCGATTAGATCTATGCACGTCTTCAAAGTCTACTGTTGTTCTTCCACCCAGAACGAAACTCACCAGCGCTATGCGGCGTCCAAGGCAGCTTCGTCTCCTGCGCTCCAATCTCTCTTTATTAGGTGAATGAGACGAAACCGGAAGTTTCCGACCTTCTCCATCCCCCTTTGTGTCTAATAAGGTGAAACCGCATCGACCGCTCTCTCTCTCTCCCTTTTGCCCGCTCAGCGCAGCCTCTCAATGAGCCGGCGCTGCCAGTTCATTTGAACCTGTTTTAACAATTTCTTCATCAAGAAAAAATGTTGGAAGGCCCCAATCCTGAACAGAAAAATAAAGCATGGGAACAGGAAACGATCTAAAATAAAGAGAAGTGGAGAGTCAGAGCTGATAAACCGTATGTAGTATGTTTTTGTGTCTTTCTCATTCGATCTCTTGGCTTCAAGCTGCTTGCTTCTATCCTGACGATCTTGATCAAAGGAAAGGGAAGTAAAATTTTCATCTATTTTTGCAATGTTTTCACTGCAATGAAACTCTACAGGTTTCTGCTGCAAGTATAATTTTACATGTATATTTGATGCACGCCAAATAAGAACTTTTATGTTCATGCAGAATTATTCATTTAGTCAATAAAGATCTTCATTACTTACCGAGAAAAATCTACAATGATCAATATACGACCGGTAGATGTTCATTAATCAGACACAATTACACAATGGCAAACCCAAACTGAATTGTGAAATCCCCAGCAGAAAGAACAACTTTAACTTACCTAAAATTTCTCAAACAACACTATGAAACTGACATTTTTCGGCTAAAACAAAAGAAACACTTGAATAAGACCAAAATACTGATACAACTGTAAAAACAAAATCCACCATCGAAAAGAAAAGCTAAAACCGAACAATCTTCATAGGTTTGACGAATAAGGTGTGTGTGATGAGGGGTAAGATCAATTTTTGTTATTCAAATTTATGACCTCCAGGACACAATGAAAGCAACTAACCATAGCTCCAGGCATACCCTCTACAAGCTTGGATAATAGAATTCCATCTCCCAAGGCGTCAAATATGAAATAGGTGAAAGATCTCCGTATAGTGAATCATCATCATTCTGTCTTGGTGAACTGGTTTCAGATTGCTTGAATTTTCGGGACCTTAGTGCAGTGACTTTGAGTTTTGCAATGAATACTAACTTGAACCAATTGCATCTTGGTGAATTGGTTTCAGAACACTTGCTTTCTCGGGGCTTTGGTGCAGCCATTTTAAGCCTTGCAACGAATAATAGCTTTAGCCATTTGACACGAAGCAATGGGGAACCAATATCAAAATTATTGGGCACATAGCTTCTTCCATTTTGTTTCAGCAGATCATCAACGAGAATATCCACCCGATTAGTGCCGCTCCAGACCCCCTCCCTCATGATGAAAGTTGCTTTCAAATTGTTCCCCGACTCTAAGCCGATTGGAGCAGATAGACCCTGTGCGCTGGTAGACATGCCTGAAATTGGAAGTTCACACTCAGCATAGAATGGTAATTGATACGAAACTGTTTATTAAGACAGTATAAAAGAAAGTTTTCAAGTTATAAAAGGTCCTAATACACATACCATTAGGCTGCACCAGGACATTGGAAGTTTGGGATGAACTTGATCCAAGAAATCGTCCCAAATTCTGAAGGAATGGGAAAAACAGAGACTCATTCAGTTTTACTCTAATTTAGGTTTCGTTTGGGACAACTTTCTTACTACTTCTTGAAGTAGTAAGAAAACCGTCTCAAACGAAGCCTTAGTCTCCATCAACCAGCGGCACTTAAGGGGTTATTTGATAGGCTTCTTGCTTCTAAAAGCAGTGTTTTACAAAAAACTATTTTATAGGTCACAATCTTTACTGAACTGCAAAAAAATTACTTCTAAAAAGAAAATTGTGGGCTTTTTTTTTCCAACCAAACAGAACATGCAGGCAAAAAGCTAAATAAAAGATTCATCTCTTTGTTGGAATCAAAATACAAACCAAACACAGCTCACCTTGACCTATTGGTTGAGAGCTAATGCTTCAACTAAGAGGTCCTAGGATCGAGTCTTTGTGTATGCGTGGTGTGTGTGAGTTTGCCTTAATTGGCCTAAATGTCCCAAAAAAAAAAAAAAATACAAACCAAGTCAGGTGCAGGAGGGTTAACCAGACAGCCATCGCGTAGAATATCAGGCCACTCCCTAGACTTTGAGGCATGACCATAGGTTCTTACCCATCTTCCTTCTGTCATTCCAATCATCTGACGAGATAATCAAAATGTTAAGAGGTCATAGATCATTATAATGTCGCAAAGTATCATTTTATTGTCCATTTGATGATAATCTTACATCACGTAGCGTTTCTGGACGGTTTTCGCTACAATAACATAAGAAGTCCCGCACAGTGTTGATATTACATTCTACAAGCCTCTTGTGGAAAGGGCCATTTTCGAAAATCCCCTTTAAATTATATACTTTATCCTCCATCGACGGAGGACGATCCTTTTGGTGCCCTAAACTCGAGAAAACAAAATACTAATTAAAATTTGTAGAAACTACATTTAAAATTGCACTGCTGTATTTTGAAGTACTTCCATTTTGAATCTTTCAATATTATGAGTTGAAGAGAAGTTATATATTAAAGTCTAAGAAGGTGCATTTTAAGGAAATCAAGCATCTAAGCTTTCACGAAGAAATTCAGTTACTAAGTTTGGTATTTGAAGAATTATGAAGGAAAAAAAAATTCAGCTAAACAGTTATTAATAGTATTGACGAATTGTTATCCATTAATAACTTGAGTTAATGTCATTCAAGAAAATTGGGCTTCGTTTAGGACAGCTTTCTTATTGCTTTCTAAAGCAGCTTTTTAATACAACTAAAATGCTGCTTTAAAAAGCAATAAGAAAGTTATCTCAAATAAAACTCTTTATGAGAATTTCGACTAAGAAAAATCAATAATATTTAGCTAAAAGCAGCAAACAAGAAATAAACTGACAATGACAAATCCATTTCAAAGCAAAGCATTATTCAAATAATTTTCAAACTCAATCAGAACTAATTTAAATCAAAAGATGAAGCATCAATCAAACATTTAATTGATGATTAATTAACCTATGGAACCGATTTCCAAGTATGAAAGTATGCCTCTCAAGCATATTCAATTCATGACATTTAACAAATGATATTAAAAATGGAAAATCTATTGAAGAATTCTTTCAGAGGTTAAGTTGATGGATCCCATTATTGGTTTTACTTTTTCACATTAAAGTAGGCAGCATATTGAATAGATAAGCCAGTAAGTTGATTAAAAAAATGCGCACAGAAACTAAAAGGTTGGCTCTGTATCATAAATTTTGAACATCAATGGGGGGGTTAATTCTAAGGTTGAATGTCATGTGAGTTTCATATGCCGATCTTTTACTCTAAAAGATCATGTGAGTAACTCTTTAAAATGACCAAGTGGCAAGAGCAACAGTGATGTGATCATGTGAGTAACTCTTTAAAATGAACAATTCTGGAATCAAAAAACAAATACTTACGTTTCATATGCCGATCTAGTACTCTAAAATCCTTGCTTATTCCTACTTGAACTTCTTTAGCCATGCCTCTTACACCCAATCTGAACGTTTTAGACTTAGTCCAACTAGAGTTATCAGTAAATGTGGCATCTGATATACTTCCAATTCCATCACAAAGCCTCGTGGGCAAGTTTCCTATCAACAATGGTCCTTTACCCTTTCTTGGCTCTAATACATATTTCTTAAACTCTTCCTCGGTCCATTCACCATTTTCATCGCCATCAATATCTCCATTAAGGACAACAATTTCAATCTCAGCTATCGCCATGGGACCAGAGCTGATGACATTGTTTGAAGCATCTACCAAAGCTATTTCAATCTTAATATCATATGCTATGAAGTTTGTGTCTGTATAAAGTTTCTCCGGCAATTTATTAAACCGAAATCGATATTTGCACTCTCTGTAATATGAATACAGAACAACAAAACTTCGATCAGCATTAAGGGCATGTATTAAGACATGCAACAAAAACATTCAAACAAAAGAAAAAAAGGTACAAAGCTCAGTCGCAATGTGCCCCGACAAATCACACAAATGGTGACAATTTTAGGGTACCTGGAAGAAAATTGAGGAACATTGAAGCCAACCTTTTGACATAATTGTTGAACCTGATGAGATGATAAAAGAAGAAGTTGTGCATGAGCATATGCTCATAATTTAGTGAGCAGGATTAATCAGAGTTGGCTGATTGCCTTGAACTAGAAGCAAATTATCCTACGACAAAGTGATCAAGAAGCTCATTTCATAACTCAGCTTGCAATCCTAAACAACTTCATACTACGATCCTTAAATACAAGATAAAAAACAAAACATCATTGAATACCACTTGGAGATCACGAGGGTACGGCTTCAGCTTCTTCATCAATTCGTCCACCGTGTATCCCCTGCAAACATCAAAGAGAGGAGAAGCTGAGAAGAAGAAATCATCAGCGAAGAGACTTATTGAACCGCAAGAACTCACCGGTCTTGCCGATCGCAGCAGCACCGCTTTGATCCGCCGGCTCGCGTCGGCGATGCTTCCCCGTCGCCGTTTTCTTCACAGGATTTCCTCTTCGAACCCATGGATTTATGCGAACGGCGCTTTCTCCTCCAGTCCTCCACTTATTGATGGCGAACCCCATTGATTTATCATCATTTATAGATGGCGAAGTCATCGCCAAGTCTTTTCTCGAGCTTCTTTTTTAAAAAAAATAAACGGGAGATTTTCCTTCCCGCGGAAAGGGAAATTTCCCAACAGAATTAAAATAACAATTGGATTTTGGAAGAATAGCTCCCGGCGGCCGCCGGTCTCGGTCTACTCGTCGTACGGAAAGATTTGTTCAAAGATTTAGGATCGGATGGGGACAAAATGTTGGCCGTTTTACTTCTCATATCATAATTGATTTTTAAAAAATTTTATGCTATAAAATCACTTTTTAGTTTTTATTACAGCTTTTAAATAAGTTTTTTTTTTTTGCAACAAATTTACAGTCACCTTTACAAAACACTGTAGTCAAGATGCTTACTGCTTTACTTTTTAGACGCAACAACATTTATGTTTGATTACTGTTTTTAAGAAATTTTTCTTCGAAGAAATTGTTTGTATAGCAATTTTAAAAAAAGTTATTTTAACCACAATAACTTGACAATAACATTTACATAAAGCTACAGTTGGTTCTGTTTGGAATGATTTTCTCGCTATTTTGCTTTACAGACAGCACCGCAACTTCGTTTCACAACTCTTTCTTACTGATTTCTTGTTGTTTTTCAAATATTTTTATGGAGGATTTTTTTTTTTTTTTACAATAGAAGTAGCTAAGTTATTTTTCTCAAATCAACTTCACAATCAACTTTATAAAACGTTACGACCATCCCAAACAGATTTTAAATAGAATTCATACATGATTAAACTTTGGTGATATAATAATTTTTAATTTAGTTAAAAATTAAATGCAAAATATGTGATATAAATAAAGATTTATATTTCATTAAATATGAAATATAAATTATCCACATAAAATACCTTCTATAATTTCAGATTCAAATATATTTTATATTTGAGCAATAGAAACTTATTTTTGTTTGACTTTAATGATAATATATGTTATTTTTTTTCCTTTAATTTTGTCATCCATCAGAGAATCAATATTTTAAAACTTAATTTAGAAACTAAGATAAAAGTTTGTATCAATTAAAAAAAATGCAGATATAAAAGTTGAAGTGGGAAATTTTCCCATTAAATCTCAGGCAATTTGGAGTGGAGGTTTGAAAGTCAACTTTTTTGGCTCCAAACGTGACATATCAGCAAATTATTACGTCCGGTGTTTGGATTCTTCCGGACACCAATCCAGACGTGCCACATCAGCAAAATACACCGGGTCCCGATGTATTTGGGTGACGTGGCACATCCAGATTGGTTGTCCGGATGTCAGGTGACCGGATTTAATAATTCGCTCCATCTAAGGCCTTTTTTAGACAATTTTCTTATTGTATTTTAAATCAACCTTTTATTACAACATTTCAAGTTGTAAAAATATTTTTACTAGAAATATGCTTTAGCAAGCAGTAAGAAAGTCATCGAAGGCTTCCGTTGGAATAATTTTCTTATTACATTCTAAAATAGTTTTTTAACGCGAAAAATTTTACACTAAAAATTTGATTTAAAAAGCAATAATAAAGTTGGCCCAAACAAAACCTAATTCCGTTGTAAGATGATATTTAAATTAATATTTTTTAAAATTAAATTTAGAGTAATGTAATCTCGATTTTAATAAATTTATAGTCAACCATAATATTTTGATGAGACGAACTCATTGAAACTAAAGTGATCTAATCTGAATCCAATTAAATCCAAATCGATCACTATTTAAGTAGCCAAATGATCTCCAAATCTACAAGCACAAAATCATTTAATTCTAACATCATTTAGACACTTAAATGCTAAAAGAGTGATCCGATATTGAGGGAATAATATGGGTCATCTAATGCAGTGTTCTAGATTTTAGCTTTATTTATAGGCATCCCATTCTTAAAGATATATAAATTTGGCTGCACTTTCACATTGAGGAAGAGGGCATAAATACATGTTGTCAACATCAACTTTAACTCCTGACATCAATGCTAGACTTATTGGCCTTTAGTATCCTTTACTCAAAAGAGAACGATCAAACCAACAGAAAATCATTTCTTAAAGATAGCTCTTGCTCCATAGAACTCATTTGACTTTCACCATGTTGAAATATGTTCTCTATTATATAATATCAACACGTTCCCCGCCCATGAGAAAGGGCGTCATTTGTAATTGATGGGAAAAAAATTAGTGGAATTATTTCGATTATGTCAGATCCATGTTATTCTATATATTTTTTAAAATTGTATGTAAAAGCTTTTGAGTTTCTTAAAAGTCTTCTCTAATTTATATGTATATTAGATCTTTGTGTAATGCTAAGATGTTAAACTTCTCACTTTATAACCATAAATGTTCTGGCACGCAATATATATCATTGTTCAATGTTCAATAAGGAAAGTTTCATATATGCATAATTGTAAGTAATAAAAACCTAAAGATTAAGTAAAATTCGTCTGAAAAACGGTACACCAATATAATATAGGAGATGATGATGGAATTTATATTGACTCAAGAGATAAATCATAAGAGAAAATCGAATAAATTTATTTGATATTCTTCAATAGAGGAAGTTTCATATATGCATAATCATAACTAATAAAAATATAAAGAATAGGTAAAATAAAGTTATTCATATTCGTTGATGAGGTTCCGAGTATATCACCGTGGTGCTCATATTATATTAAATTAATCGCATGAAAACTTCCTCAAAGCAATTAAAAATGGTGTTACTAAGTCTTACATATGGATATAGATCAAAGAATTGATAGTTCTTATAGACAAGAAGTTATAAGAGTGTCACGACCCAATCAGACCGGAACGAATCCCTTCGCGTCGGGCTGCGACAAATATTGAAAATCCAGGATCTAGTTCTGGAATTTGCTTTCGGACTTTCTTCCAATAATCAAACATACAGAAAACACAGAGCTGCTATAAACATCCAAATATACAGAAAAGTTCATACATGATTTTCTTCTTTCTTTTCTCAAAATAATCATGTATAATACAGTGCATGACTATAGACAGAAAGAACATAACAGAAAAGTCATAACTATAAAAAAATCAAAAGTACAAAATATATAATTACAGATCAGACACTGAACGGCTAGTCCAAGACTTCGTTCCCTTTCCCAGAACCTGAAAACCATGCAGATAACAAGGATGAGCTAACTGTCACGACCCGACCGAGACGGATCCCGCCCGCACCGGGTCGCGACCAGCTTAACGAACAGACAGACCAGGATCTGACTTTGGAATTTGCTTCGAAACTGATTCTTCCAAATATTTCAACTCAAGAACAGACACACAGAGCTACTATAAAACATCAAATGCAGCGGAACAAATCATCTATATTTTTCTTTTCCTCAAAACAATCATCTACAAATACAGTACATGGCTAACAGAAAAAACAAAGAAGAAAAGCCATAACTGTACAAAAATCAAAAAATACAAAATACCTATAACTGATCTGATCAGACTCAGAATTCTAGTACAAGACCTCCTTCCCTTTCCCAGAACTTGAAAAACACGTAGAAAATAAGGGTGAGCTCAACAGCTCAGCAAAGCAACAAACCTCCAATCAAAACTTCCAGAATCCAAAACCAAACACTTCAACAAAATCCGTACAGAAACCAGAACAGAATCAGACAGATATCAAAATCATGCAGATCAGAACGAAACATATCAAATCAGAATAGATACGGACATATATCAAATCAGAACAGATACGGACATATATCGAATCAGAACAGATACGGACATATATCGAATCAGAATAGATCTAAACAGAACAGATCAAATCAGAACAGTACGGAAACAGAAGTTATATCAAATCAGATATCAGATAGCATTGTAATTAATAGTTAAATTCCCTGACACTAACAGAATCTCTACGGATGCTGGCCCCTTATGCCTCCCTTTGTGCTCACGGCATCAGAACAGATGTGTTTATAGCACCAGAATTTATATGTGCTTATAGCACCATAATATATGTGCTTATAGCACCAGAACAGAATTCCTCGGATCCGGAACAGAACAGCTCATTTCAGATTTCCCAGACACTAACTGAATCTCTTAGGATCCAGGCCCCTTATAACTCCCTTTATATAGCATATACAGATAGCATATCAATTCAGAAGAAATCCGGACGAATTCAGAAATCAGACAAAAATCGGGCAGCACAACGGATGTATACAGAATTTACACAATTTTCCTGAAAAAAATCACAGAATACCAAATTTGCACATAATATAGATAACAACATTTCAGAACATTTATTCTATTGCCACATCATTTAATATCATCACAGAAAAATACAGACGAAATAAAACACCGCCGAATTCAAAATACCCGGACCAAAATCTCCGGAAAATAACCAAAATGTGCACACTCGGCACGCTAATAACATACAGAAAATCACGTGGTAAAAACTGAACCAGACAGAAAATACGGATGAAAATCACTAACAAAAACCAATTCCGGACAGATAATATCGCCAAACACGACGGTTCTGAAAATTGAGAAAGGCGGATTGTGCCTTACCTTGCGTACAACACATTATTGAACTGTCACGACGGACGAAAACGGCCCGTCGTCGCCCGAAAATCAACTTTTCCAAAGTGGCTTTCGACATTCTCTCTCCTCAGCTGATTTTAGATATTTATTTCATTTTCTCTCTCTTCAAAATATCTCATTTTCATATATATTCAGACTGATCGTCCTGGACGATCGCAACTTCGTCCTGGACGATCCAGCTCTGGAGAATTTCGTCCAGACGAGATTAATTATCGTCCCCGGCGACTGGTCCTCTGGAGCATTTTCGTTCAGACGATCCAAATTTTCGTCCAGACGAACTGCTCAGTTTCCACAATTCCAACACAACCTGTACCGATCGTCCCGGGACGATCCAACTTCGTCCCGGACGAACCTGGAGCAAACTTCAACTGATCGTCCCAGGACGATCCCAGATCGTCCTGGACGATCCTGGAGCAGAAACAGAACTTCACAATCTCCCCAACTTCGAAAAAATGTCGTCCTCGATATTGTCCAATCCAAATGGTGTCAGAACAAGTACGGGTATGACTGTCTCATGTCAGACTCCTTTTCCCAAGTAGCTTCCCGTACATTACGGTGCTTCCACTAGACTTTAACCATCAGAATCTGTTTAATTCGTAGCTTTCGGACGTCGTACGCCAAAATCAACTATGGTTCTTCTTTGTACGCCAGATTCTCCTGAATCTCAACCTCGTCAGCTGACAGCTTCTTCCCAGAGTCAGATACCCACTTCCTCAAAGTGGATACGTGAAACACGTTATGCACGTCAGGCATCAAATCAGAAAGCAATAATCGGTAAGCAGATTTTCCAATCCTTTCCAAGATTTCAAAAGGGCCAACATACCTTGGACTAAGCTTGCTCACCTGGCCAAATCTGCTCACACCCTTCATCGGGCTGACTTTGACATACACAAAGTCACCAACTTGAAATTCAACCAATATGTGCTTCTGATTGTAATATTTCTGTTGTCGGTCCTGAGCCGCTTTCAATCTTTCTTTAATCAAGCTGATCTTCTTAACATTTTCTTCAAAGAAAGTGGCACCCAGTTCCTGTCTATTTCCGACCTCAGTCAGAGTCAAAGGAGTACGACACTTCCTGCCATACAGAGCCTCGTACGGTGCCATACCGATGCTGGACTGAAAACTGTTGTTATATGCAAATTCGATCAACGTAATATGATCTTCCCAGCTTCCGCCAAAGTCCAAAACACAAAGCCTCAACAGATCTTCCAGTACCTGAATAGTCCTCTCAGACTGTCCATCGGTCTGAGGATGAAAAGCTGTACTGAAATGCAGTTTCGTACCCAAGCCTTGCTGAATGCCCTTCCAAAGTCTGGAAGTAAATCGTCCGTCTCGATCAGATACGATCACTTTAGGCACACCGTGCAATCTGATAATTTCCTTCACATATACATGTGCCAAGCGATCCACCGGATTTGTCTGTCTGATCGGAAGAAAATGGGCGGACTTCGTCAGTCGATCTACAACCACCCAAATGGCGTCGTGTCCTTGTCTAGATCGAGGAAAACCTATTGCAAAGTCCATCGTTACCTCCTCCCACTTCAACTCAGAGATAGGCAACGACTGCAACAGTCCACCTGGTCGCTGATGCTCTGCCTTCACCAACTGACAGGCCTCGCATCTCGACACAAACTCTGCCACATCCTTCTTCATCCCAGGCCACCAGAATAAAAGCTTCATGTCAGCATACATCTTACCATTGCCTGGATGAATAGTGTAGCCTGAATGATGTTTCCTCAAATCTCCAAATACAGGTACCCACAACCTGTTCTTGCAGAAAATAGCACCAGAATCAGAAATTCGAAGTTCAGGAGTCTTACCAGATCCAATCTGAGCAATCAACTT